>NC_133139.1:44184388-44417979 GCF_048418815.1 Hemitrygon akajei
AGTTGAGAGTTAGGGGGCAAAAGTTTAGGGGTAACATGAGGGGGAATTTCTTTGCTCAGACAATAGCTGCGTGGAACGAGCTTCCAGTAGAAGTGGTAGAGGCAGGTTCGATATTGTCATTTAAAGTAAAATTGGACAGGTATATGGACAGGAAAGGAATGGAGGGCTATCGGCTGAATGCAGGTCGGTGGGACTAGGTGAGAGTAAGCGTTCGGCATGGACTAAAAGGGCTGAGATGGCCTGTTTCTGCGCTGCAATTCTTATATGATTATATGGTTATAAGTGAGACAGTGGAAAACTGTGCCTGGAACCAGAGCAGGTAAAAGAGGTACTTAATGAATACTTCTCTTCAGTGTTCACTATGGAGAAGAATCTGGGTGATTGTAGGGATGACTTACAGTGGAATGAAAAGCTTGAGCATGTAGATATTAAGGAAGAGGATGTGCTGGACCTTTTGGAAAGAATCAAGTTGGATAAGTCACCGGGACAGGCTGGGATGCACCCCAGACTACTGTGGGAAGAGAGGAAGGAGATTGCTGAGCCTCTGGCAATGATTTTTGCATCATCAGCGAGGAAGGGAGAAGTTCCAGAGGATTGGAGGGTTGCGTATGTTGTTCCCTTATTCAAGAAAGGGAGTAAAGATAGCACTGGAAATTATAGACCAGTGAGTCTTACTTCAGTGGTTGGTATGTTGATGGAGAAAATGCTAAGAGGCAGGATTTATGAACATTTGGAGAGGCATAATAAGATTAGGAATAGGGAGCATGGCTTTGTAAGAGGCAGGTCGTGCCTTACGGGACTGATTGTGTTTTTTGAGCATGTGACAGAACGCATCAATAAAGGTAGAGCCATAGATGTAGTGTATATGGATTTCAGCAAGGCATTTGATAAGGTTCCCCAAGCAAAGATTATTGAGAAAGTAACGAGGCATGGGATCCAAGGGGACATTGCTTTGTCGATCCAGAACTGGGTTGCCCACAGAAGGCAAAGTCTCATTGTAGACGTATCATATTCTGCAGGGGGGTTGGTGACCAGTGGTGTGCCTCAGGGATATGTTCTGGGACACTGTACTCTTGCTGATGACACAAAAGTTGTGGGTGTTATGGATAGTGTGGAGGGCATTAATGGCAAGATTTTTGGCAGTGTGGAGGATCGGAGTGATCATGGGGTCTGAGTCCATTGGACACTCAAAGCTGCTATGCAAGTTGACTCTGAGGTTAAAAAGGCATACAGTGCTTTGGCCTTCATCAATCTTGGGATTGAGTTAGGAGAGTTTTTAGGACCCTGGTCAGACCCCACTTGGAGTAATGTGCTCAATTTTGGTCATTCTGGACAGGTGGGATGTGAAAACCATAAAAAGGGTGCAGAGGAGATTACCAAAGGTGTTCCCTGGATTGGGGAGCATGCCTTATGAAGACAGGTTGAGTGAACTCAGCCTTTTCTGCTTGGAGTGGCAGACGTTGAGAGGTGACCCTGATAGAGGTGTACAAGATAAAGAGAGGCATTGGTCGTGTGGATAGTCAGAAGCTTTTTGCAAAGTCTGAAATGGCTAGGACAAGGGGGCAACGTTTTAACCCTTATGTACTGTTCATAATCTGTACCTTCACAGTATGGTCCATGTCAATTTTGACCAGGCCACTGAATTCCCTCCAAATACCAAATTTTGAACCACAGATCTATTTAGAATGTATAAATGGCCTGACATAAATCTGTCATTAATAAATGGGTGATTAATCCTTAAAAAATGTTTCAGAGATCTAAAAGTCATTTCAATAGATGCGGGTCAAATTTGACCCGGAGCAGCCTCAATGTACAAAAATTTGTAGCACATGTACAAATGTTTAAAATTTTAAAATATTTTTGAGTTTTGCACATTTTGGATCACTTTAAGAAAAGTCATCAAATTTCAGCTAAAGTTGCATTTAGGGTGTATTTACTGCTGTCAAATGTCAAAACGGGTCAATTTGACCCCAGAAGTATGTATGGTTTTAGGTGCTTGGAAGTAGGTACAGCGGAGATATCGGGGTGAGTTTTTTTACGCAGAGAGTGGTGAGTGCGTGGAATAGGCTGCTGGCGGCGATGGTGGTGCCGGAAACGGTAGGTCATTCAAGAGACGCCTGGATGGATGCATGGAGCTTAGAAAAATAGAGGGCTATGGGTAAACCAAGGTAGTTCTAAAGAAAGGACATGTACAGCACAGCTTTGTGGGCCGAAGGGCCTGTATTATGTTGCAGTTTTTCTATATCCCTATACTACAAACATGCAACATACTTGCCCTTCCCCTCCCTCCTCACCACATTTATTTAGTGTGTTCCCTATTCCATTCCTGTCCTAATGAATGGTACCACCACGAAACATCGACTGTTCATTCATTTTCATCTTCATGCTCTCTGGCCTGCTGGAGTTGCTCCAGCTTTTGCATGTATGCACAAAATAAGCAAATTCCTGCGTTAGGTGTTTCCTTCCTGAACATATTGACTTTAGGGGACACAGAAGTTGTTACAGAGGGAAGCGAGGTCTTTATGAAACCCTACATGCTCAACTTGACGTGGGTGGTCATGGAGGTCTCCACTAACAAAACGGCAACTGTCAGTTGTAAAGCAGAAGTGATACAATGCAGAACGAACCAGTGAGGACTCGCAGGGTGTCAGCATGTTGCATGCCCATGGCCGGACGCACGGAGAGTATCAATCCTCCAGTCTCGGTGTCAATCTCCTTCATCCCCAACATCCCACCGGCACCACTGATTACATGGGCATAGCCAGATTAAGGAAAAACACACCTGGTTTACGGAACTTCCCATTCCTTTACGCCCTGGGAAAGCCGACGTACAGGGTTGGAAACTTAGTTAAGCCTTCCTGAGGAGAAGACCACTGACAAAGTCCTTTATTCTGAGCCAGTATTTCAAGTAGTAGCCCATCTTGGAAGATCCTTCCTCTCCCTGGGAATAGGGTCTTTAGAGCTTCTGTAGATATTTCTACTGCTCTGATTATCTTCCGGAATGTGATTGCTAATCCCATGTCCAATCCTCCTTCTTTCCCAGCCCAGTTTGAGACCCTCCAGGCGGATTACTGGAGTAGAATGTTGGTGCATTTAACTCGGCTGCAGGAACATCTTTCCAGGAACAGCTCAAAAAGCAAAGCTTTCCGGAGAAACCAGCTACCCAGATTAGAAAAGAGAATGGCGAACCGGCGAATATGATCGAAATTGTGAAAAGATAAGGGAGTTTCAGAAAGAAATAAAGCAGCAGCTCCGTGATATTAAGTCAGAGCTCGCCGGCGTCAATCAAAAAATAGCGGTAGCAGAGACTCGAATTGAGAAGGTGGAAGATCACATTCAAAACATGGAACGAATACTGAGTAAGCAATAAAAATATTAAATCACCAAGAAGGTAAACTGCTTGATCTGGAGGGAAGATCACGGCGGAAAAATATCAGAATCTACAACGTTCCCGAAGGAGCGGAGGACTCGTCTATGATGGTGTCTGTCGGAAAGTTACTTCGGGATGCCCTGGATCTTCCCTCGGCTATGGAGCTGGAAATCGAGAGGATGATTCGCGCGGAAGTCCCAATGTCTACCCAAGATAAGCCACGTTGGATAATAATAAAATTCCTTCGGTACAGCACCAATGCGGAGATTCTACGAAGGGCCTGGGGTATGAAGAGAGTGTTTTTAGACGATAAATTAATATATTTCGACCAAGATTACCACCCTGCGGTTCTGCAGAAATGCAAAGAATACTCTGAAGTAAAGCGAGTACTAAAGCAACAAAAGATTAGATTTCAAACTCCGTACCCTGCTAAACTTCGAGTGTTTGATGACGTCAGGACGTGGTTGTACCAGACAGTGGAAGAGGCGACTACCTGCATGAAGGCCAGAGGGTTGCCCGTCAGCGTGACCAAACCGATGGAAAGCCTGGAAGAGGAATTGTCCCACTCCACTTGGGAAATAGTGCGAGAAACGAGAAGGCAGGAGACGGGAGGAGGCTGAGAGAAGTATATCAGGAAGAGACCGGGACTTTCCGAAAGACAGTCCTCACCCCTTTCAGAAAGGAAATCTTTTCTGTGTAATGGATTTGTTCACTGATTTTTATGAATACTGCAATGGGGGCCCTCAACTCACAAGTAGGAGGGGTTATACGCCACAGCTAGACATTTCCTCTAGCTCAACCCGGAGTCATCTACTAGAGACCTCAACCTTGGAATCACACGTTTGTTGCTATTTTTATTATTTGCGTTTCTTGGTTCTTATTTGTTCAGGGAGTAGATCGATTAAGTTTTATTCTAATTTCAATGATACATTGACAGATAAATACAGATGGCTAAGAACAAAGTAAAATTCATTTATTTTAATGTCAATGGGCTATAAAGTACAACCAAACACAAGAGAATTTTATCCAAAATGAAAAAAAAGAGCGAACCCATGTAGTATTTTTACAGGAAACTCATTTACGTAATAATGAGCATAAAAAACTAAAGAGAATGGGCTTCACTAATCTGTTTTCCTCCTCATATAAATCAGGACATAGGAGAGGAGTTGCTATTCTTATCTCAGATAAGCTCAATTTTGCAAAAGTATTCGAAATGGGAGATAAAGAGGGCAGATATATTCTGGTAAGGGGGAATATAGATGGAAATTCCGTTACTCTATTGAATACATACGCACCCCCGGGAAGTGATATTGGTTTCTTTCAGAAAATTACTGATATTATGGTAATGGAAACAGAAGGTCTCCTGATATGTGGCGGAGACTTTAATTTACAATTACAACCAAACTTACTCTTCCAATAGAAAAACCCATGAAACAAAATCTTTACATAAGAAAGTTAATACATTTTTTGAGGATGTTGGTTTAATTGATTTATGGAGGGACCTTTTCCCTGACAAAAGGGATTACACTCATTATTCTGCTCCCCATTCTGTATATACAAGAATATACTATTTCATTACATTTGGAAAAGACAAAGACAAAATAAACACCTGTGGAATTGGGACAATAGATGTAGGTGACCATGCACCTATATATTTATCTGTTGATTTTGACCTACAACCAAAGAATACTATTTGGAAACTAAATTCAAGTCTACTCAATGATCTGTACTTAAGGAACAAATTAAAAAAAGAAGTTGGACTCTACTTAGAATTTAATGATAATGGAGAGGTTTCACCTCCCATTTTATGGGATACTCTGAAGGTGGTCTTAAGGGTGAAAATTATAGCGATATCTTCATATAAGAAAAAATAAGGAATAAAGCATTAGAGGAATTACAAAATAGGCTGAAGGAACTAGAGAAAAAACACAAATTGAATTTGGCACGGATACATTAGGGGAAATTAAAAGAATTAGGTATGAAATTAATAGTTTGGCTACGCAAGAAATCAGGAAAAACTTAATGGTTCTGAAACAGAGACATTATGAAAGTGAATCGAAATCTATGAAAATACTGGCGTGGAAACTGAAAAAAAAAGATAGCAGAAAATACAATTCATATAATTAGGGACCCAAGAACGAAAATGATAAAAAAAAAAATAAGCTAAGTGAAATTCAAGAAGCTTTTGAAGTGTTTTACAAAACTCTGTATTCCAAAGTTCCAGAGGGAAGCATAACCCAAATTGACACCTTCTTGAATTCTCTAGAGTTACCCACTTTAAGCGAAATAGAACGATGACTGCTGGCATAACTGAAGTTGAATTAAAAGCTGCAATTAGTCGGCTTAAGTTAAGCAAGTCACCAGGATCAGATGGGTATACAACAGAGTGGTACAAAGAATTTAAAAATGAGTTAATTCCTGTTTTACTCCCCACACTGAACTGGGCTCTAAAAAAGGCACAAATGCCACCCAGTTGGAAGGAAGCGATAATCGCAGCTATACCGAAAGAAGGCAAGGATAAAATGGAATGTGGGACATATAGACTAATATCCGCTCTTAATGTAGATTATAGATTATTTTCCTCCATCATGGCCAAATGACTAGAGGAGTTTCTACCCATACTGATACATAACAATCAGAGAGATTTTAAACGACAATGCCAGACACAAGACAATACACGAAGGACACTTCTCATTATGGATCATATACAAAAAAATAAAATTGAAGCAATAGTGATAAGTGTGGACACTGAAAAAGCATTTAATTCGGTTAATTGGAATTTTCTTTACAGAGTTTTACATAGATTTGGTTTCCAAGACACAATTATTAATACTATACAGACACTATATGACAATCCTACTGCTAGGATTAAAATCAATGGATATTTATCAAATAGTCTTTCCCTAGAAAGGGCACGAGACAGAGTTGTGCATGGTCACCACTATTCTTCGCGTTATATCTGGAACCATTAGCTCAATACATCAGACAAAATGAAGATATCAGGGGAATTACTATTAAAGATACAGAGCATAAATTGGCTTGTTATGCGCATGACATTTTGATCTATCTGGGGCAACCAACATACTCTTTATCTAAATCGATGCAATCCTTTGAACAATAGGGTCAATTATAAGGATAAAAGATCACATAGATAAAACCCTAATACTTTCATATTACTATAGCCCACCAAGAGAAATTGAAAGTAGATACCCCTGGGCATGGCACACAGAGTCTTTCAAATATTTGAGCATCATTATGCCAAAAGATTTGGCAAAATTATCAGAATGTAATTATCAGCCTTTATATAAAAAAATTAAGGAAGATGTGGCGAGATGGAACCTGATTCTTTTTTTCAGTCTCAGTTCAAGGATTGAGTCTATTAAAATGAATATACTGCCCAGACTGTTATATCTCTTTCAGACCCCACCAATAGAGATTGATCAAAATCAATTCAATGAATGGAACAAGATGCTCTCAAGGTATATTTGGTAGGGTAAAAGGCCTAGAGTTCGTCTCAATACATTGCAGTTAGCAAAGGAAACGGGGGGGATATGGCCTACCTTCTCTTAGAGATTGCTATTTTGCAGCACAGTTGAGAGCTGTGATATGCTGGTGCAACCCATCATATGACGCTCAATGGAAAAACATTGAGGAGCGGGTACTTCCCATCCTCATACAAGCAATTTTGGCTGATAACAACCTGCAAAGGTACATAAATACGACTGATAACCCATGGGTGAAATTGACACTTAAAATATGGAAAACTACTATAAAAGAATATAATCTAGCGGGAGATATTGCAATTCTTAAATGGTGTGCATATGACTCGGATTTTACACCAAATAAATTGGATGCTAGATTTAAGGACTGTACAGCTAAAGGAATAACAGTTATTTGCAACATAATGAAAGAAGGAACACTGTTCAATTCTGAAATGCTTAAAGAGAAACACATTAGAAAAACAAGATTTTTATTGGCATTTACAGATGTGACAATATTTTAAAAAGACGATTAAAAATGTAACCAAGGAAAGTACATGGCTGATTGAGCTCTTTAGAAAAGCATATAATTCAGATAATGGTAGTAGAATCATTTCAAGCATGTATAAGGGGCTGTCAAATCTTAAAACAAATTCGACTTCATACATTAAAACAAAATAGGAGAAGGAAGGAGGGATAATTATATCTGAGGAAGAATGGACAATATGGAGATATCAATGGAAGTATACCAGTTCACAGAAATGGAGGGAGCTTGGATGGAAAAACTTGATAAGATATTTTATTACACCCTCTCAGAAATCCCATTATGTTGGTAACTTCCCTGTTTGCTGAAGAAATTGTGGAAATCAAAATGCAAATCATTATCATATTGTTTTTAGGACTTCCCGGTTATCAAAGAACTAATGGAGGGGGATACACAATGCACTGTAAGACATCTTTAAATGTGAAATACCCTTAGAGAGTAAGACCATATATTTTGGATATATACCTCAAGAATGTTTGAAAAGGTATAAATATTTAATGAATATACTGTTGGTGGCTAGTAAAAAGACTCTTACTAGGAAATGGTTATCACAGGAGAGCCCAACTTTAAATACATGGATGGAAATTACAATGGACATTTACAAAATGGAGAAGATAACACCATCTATTAATTATAAGCTGGAACAATTTGATTCATACTGGGGAAAATGGTTTAACGACATAATGCCTCATAGGCCTGATTTTATTCTCACAAATCAATGAATATGTTGTAAAAAAAAGATCACTCCCTACTTGTACATAGTTCTTTCCTTTTGCTTGTTTTTTCTTTCCACTCTTTTCTATAAGTGTATACCTCAGGTAAATACTTTGTGGAGATTTGTGATATATATGATTATATGATATATATGCACAATATCTGAAATACATCTCATGGAAATGTTTCTTTGATGATGAACTTCAATAAAAAAATAAATTACAAAAAATAAAAGAAGAGAGAATGGCCTGTCCATGTATGGCAGTTTGATTCCATCAGAATCACTCCACGGGGACAAAGGTGAGGCCCTTACTGAGGACAGAGCGCACTGCCTCAGAGAGTTGAGGGTTGGAGGGAATGGTAAAGACCCGGGATGGATGAGAGATGGGATCAGAGGGGGGAGGGAGGCTGGTGGTGTCGCTGGAGAGGGGAGGGTTGGGGTGAGAGGAAGATAGAGCTTCTGAGGGTCCAGGACTTGACGGTGGGATCTGAGGGAGAGGGGATTGCAGACTGGTGGTTGGGGAAGAGGAGACATGAGTAACAATCGCAGCATGTGAAGACCCGGCCTGGAGTTCAAGGCTGGAGTCGCAGTTCTCCTTCCTCCCATTCTTACCCCATCCCTGATATATTTAGCTTTTTTCCCCTACTCCTTTTTTTCTCTCTCCCTGCCCATCACTCTGCCTGTTCTCCATCACCCTCTGGTGCTCCCCTCCCCCTTTCTTTCTCCCTAGGCCTCCCGTCCCACGATCCTTTCCCTTATCCAGCTCTGTATCCCTTTTGCCAATCACCTTTCCAGCTATTTGCTTCACCCCACCTCCTCCGGCCTTCTCCTATCATTTCGCACTTCCCACTCCCCCTCCTACTTTCAAATCTCTTACTTTCTTTCCTTTCAAATAGTCCTGACGAGGGGTCTCAGCCCAAAACGTCGACAGTGCATATTCCTATAGATGCTGCCTGGCCTGCTGCATTTCACCAGCATTTTGTGAGTGTTGCTTGAATTTTTGGCATTTGCAGCTTTCCTGGTGTTTGCATATTATAGTTACTACCTGGATTTAGTTTGTATTTTGCCCCTGTATAATCTATCAAAGAGGAATCAACGGCTGGAGTGTAAGGAAAAAGTTAAAATTGAATCCTTATTAGATAATGTTAAATGTGTAACACACAATGGGGGAGTTGTAAGATATTAGTCTTGAATGTGGGAATGAATTGAGAAAGGAGAGAGAGACCTGTCCACAACAATATTTGGAGAAATGAGTGTGAATACAATTCTACATCCCAGAGAGGAGATAATGGTGGAAAAGCCCTTTGTTTGTGAAAACAAAATGATTCAACAGCCTGGTACTCTCCCACGGGAAATGATTTGGGCAAGGGGACTTGAAGGATATTAACAGGACAATGTTTTGTACGTTGGGAGCTTTTCTTATGCTGGGTCACAACCAGTGCCGGAGTTGGAAATAGGTACAAGGACATGGAGAGAGAGCCATCCCTCCCCACTATGACCTCCTTCCTGTTCGCTTAGAAGTCTCTTTTTCTCACGTCAACAAGTCCGTCTACCCCCAGGGCTGTCGGTTTTCCTGTCGGTGTCTCACACTCTTCCTCTCTCCCCCACCCCCTCCTTCCTTCTCTCGCTCCCTCCTTCCCTTCTCCACCAACTGCATGACTGTAGGATTTCAGACTACCGGACTTCCTTTGTAGGTGCCGTTCAGTCCGCGCGAGTCTCTTCCCTCCTCCCGCCCAAATGAGAATGTTATGCGCATACAAGAGTAAAAGACTCAGACACGGAAATCATTCCTGCACTGAACATCTTTATTAGCAGTTTATGGTCGTTGCCATCTGTCAGTCTGATACTGCTGAGAAATCATTAACGGACTCATGAATCACTTCAATTAGATCCATCCCTGGTAACAGAGAAAACAATTCACCAGCTGATCTTTCTAATGATGACAAGTAAAAGGCCACTTTTACCCCACGTAGCTTCTCGGAGAATGAAACGGAGTAAGATCAGTCTCGGGTGCAAATATTATAACAACACAATGGAAACCACAGAGCTCTGGTCAGAGTTCGGAGTACAGTGAAGAGAGTGGTAGAGGGAGGTAAAAGATGCAAAAAAAAAAATCTGTTCGAAGCAAACAATTACAAAGCTGCGCTCTGTTTTAACAGTTGGACTGTGTGACTGTTGCGGATGTTGTCGATGCCTCTCCGAGTTTAACCACGCAGGAGTATACCTTGCCACTACTCCAGTCTGTGCCGGGCACCGTCAGGTAGCTGCTGAGACTGAAAGTTCTGTCCGTGTTCCGCCTCACTGCGCTGGTTTTCACCTCACGGCTGGTCGGACTCCCGTCCACTGTCCAGCTGACGACAGGGAAGCCCACCGACAGCTTACTGACCAGGCAAACTAAGGTGCCTGTTCCTTTGGCGGACATCTCCTCGGCTGACGGCCCAAGCAGTTTCACTGAAGGGTCGGGGAGCTGCTGATCTGGATCGGGAACAAAAGGAGACATGTTTTAGGTCAATGAATATCTCGCGATATTTCGCATTTGAATGGAAGCGTGAGTGAAAGGTTCCAGCCTCCAAGAATGGGACCCAGGGTTTCGCTAGGGTGCAAATCGGTGACATCACTTCCAGCTCTTGGGATCTTCTCGGCCTGTGCCAACATTGACATGTTCCTTCCTTTTGGTCCATCCACTCATCACCAATGCGCCCTCCCACCCATATCACCCACAGCTGCAATGTGAGTAAATCTATTTGTGCGTTTACCCAGAGTGCTGGGCAACATATGCGTGTCCCTGACTTTCATTGAGCTGGTTTAGGGAAGTCACACTGTAACCATATAACAATCACAGCACAGAAAGAGGTCATCTCGGCCCTTCTAGTCCATGCCGACCACTTATTTCACCTCGTCCCTCCGAACAGCACTTAGCCCATAACCCTCCATTCCTTTCCTATCCATATACCTATCCAATTTTACTTTAAATGACAATACCGAACCTGCCTGGAACTTCTACTGGAAGTTCGTTCCACACAGCTACCACTCTCTGAGTAAAGAAATTCCCCCTTGTGTTACCCCTAAACTTTTGCCCCCACTTTTGCCCCCTAACTCTCAACTCATGTCCTCTTGTTTGAATATCCCCTACTCTAAATGGAAAAGGCCTATTCACATCAACTCTATCTCCCTCATAAATTTAAGTACCTCTATCAAGTCCCCCCTTAACCTTCTGTGCTCCAAAGTATAAAGACCTAACTTGTTCAACCTTTCTTTGTAACTTAGGTGCTGAAACCCAGGTAACATTCCAGTAAATCCTCTCTGTACTATTTCTATTTTAGTGATATCTTTCCTATAATTCGGTGACCAGAACTATACACAGTACTCCAAATTCGGCCTTACCAATGCCATGTACAATTTTAACATGACATCCCAACTCCTACACTTAATGCTCTGATTTTTAAAGGCCAGCATACTGAAGGCTTTCTTCACCACCCTATCCACATGATATTCCACCTCCAGGGAACTATGCACCATTATACCTAGATCACTCTGTTCTACTGCATTCTTCAATGCCCTACCATTTACCATGTATGTCCTTTTTTGATTATTCCTACCAAAATGTAGCACCTCACACTTATCAGCATTAAACTCCCTCTATCATCTTTCAGCCCGCTCTTCTAACTGTCCGAAATCCCTCTGCAAGTTTTGAAAACCTACTTTATTATACACAATGCCACCTTTCTTAGTATCATCTGCATACTTACTAATTCAATTTACCACCCTATCATCCAGATCATCCATCATCATGACGATGCGGAAGCAATTATTGTAGGCGAAGGAAGTTGGGATTCTCCCCAGACCCGAAGCTCTGGCCTGAGTCTGTGTAGCGACCGGAATCACTGAGCGGCCGTACCCCAAAAGGAGCAGTGCTCAGTTGAAAAGGTGGCAGGAGAGAGGAGGGAAGGACGAGACAATTGGATAGGCGTCTGCGGGAGTGTTCTACCCTGACCTGAAGAAATGGAATTTCAGTGAAAGTTGGAGGGAGGTTTCACGAGAGCTTCCTCATACAGTAACATGAAACTTGTAGTTCTGTTGCCTTGACAACCTTGGGCAACATCATATCCCCAGTGATAACTCGGGCCGCATTCTGAGAAGCTGGAACCCCTCACGTTATCTTTCAACAAACCAGAGCAAAAGCGGCCAAGGTGATAGGATTGAAAGCGCTCAAACATAGAGTTGGACGGACAATTTCAGAAACGAAATATTAAAGTGCAGATGCCAGGGACACAACATACAACACCAGAGAGAAAACACAACTGAAAAGAGAGCTTGTTTAAAGACGATTCACACACAACTCTATATTCACCGAACACAACTTCATCGACCCACGATACGCGGCTTGACTGGATCGTAAATTTGCGTTTTCATTATCAAATTCGCCAAGAAATAATAATGTCTAAACTATTAAATACCAGGTGACCATATTCATGCAGCTAGTAATTGCAGGCGGGATTTCCCTGACACTTACCTGTAACAAAGAGCTTGGTCCCTGGGCCCAACAAGTTATAATTGCCCGATGAAAACCACTTTCCGCAGTAATAGACGGCAGCGTCATTCAGCTCCACATTTTTAATGTTTAACTTGTAAACGGTGCCGGCGCTGTTGACTGTCGACGTGAAACGGTCGCTGCTAAAGCCAGACCCATAGGTCGGGGCGCTGAGTGAGTGATGGTAGTACAGGATCCATTGTGGGGTTGTTCCCGGTGTCTGCTTCAACCAACTTACATAATTGCCATCCTTTGTTCCGATGTTACATTCCAGCGCGGCCGTGGCTCCTGGACCCACCGACACGGTCGGAGGCTGAATCAGAGTCTGGGATTCTCCGGCTGTAAAAAAACAGGAATTCAACTTTAACCATTGACTCAATAATGTGTCCCCTAAAGCCCACATCAACAAACGCTGGCGCTGCAGTCATGTCGCCGGTACTTACAGCCCAGCCACATTGCCAGAGACCAGAAAAAGCACAACGTCCGTATCATTGCTGTCCGTCAGCTTCCTACGTCCCTTCAGCCGATGGATCTGTGACAGATTGTGGCCGCCGTCGCCAATGGTACCTATTTATAGAGCCGTTGATACCAGGGAGGAAACCCATGCAAATCAGGGCGACTCACACTGACCAACCAGAGCAACACACACAAAATTCCCGAGGAACTCAGCAGGCCAGGCAGGATCTAGGAAAAGAGAGCCATATTTGTGTGTACTTTTTAAAGTTTATCACTAAATATCACAATCATAATTGTGAATGTTTACACAGTTTCTTCCGTGGATTTGAAATAAATAATAATCTTTCTCCCTTATTTTCTTGATTCAGTTCTTGCCACTTTCCATCCCTCACAATCCAGGTACAACGGAGCAGACAGTACAGACTTCCTGTTTCCACACAAATCATTCTGATGTTGAGTTCAAATCCGCCCTGACTGTTGGAGGGATTGAAGTCTCTCTGAATGTGGGGATTAAATCT
This sequence comes from Hemitrygon akajei, assembly GCF_048418815.1. Lineage (NCBI taxonomy): Eukaryota > Metazoa > Chordata > Chondrichthyes > Myliobatiformes > Dasyatidae > Hemitrygon > Hemitrygon akajei. The sequence goes on from NC_133139.1 coordinate 44,198,002, forward strand.
GTTCTGAGTAACAGTAAGGTGCAGAAAGCTTTTGTGTACATTGGTACAAGCAGACAGTGGGAACAACTCCACGATGTATTCTCCCGTATTACTACACACACACAGTGACCCGATATACTGGCAGAGTTATTAACCCTTTGGGAGATGGAGCCTCTCATCATAGGCACTATTGTAGCGTAGTGGTTAGCGCGACGTAATTACAGATTGGGGCGATCTTGTGTAAAACGTTTCATTCTGGCACTGGCTGTAAGGAGTTTCTACGTTCTCTTCGTGAGTGCGTACATTTCCTTCGGGTGCTCCGATTTCCTCCCACATTCCAAGGACCCACAGGTTAGTAGGTTAACTGGTCATTGGAAATGTACCATTATAAGGCTTGTGTTAAATAGGTTGGTTGGGCCGGAAGGACCTGTTCCTTTGTCTCTCCAATTAATTAAACAAACAAATCATTACACGTCCACGTCAGTCTCCAGTCCCACATCATACACTCGGCTGACAGGTCCCATTGATTTTCCATACGCACGTGTGATCAACAAGTATCCAAGGGAATCAACAACATTTTTGGGTGGGTGGAGTTGGGGAGGGGGGATTCAGGCAGCAGGTCATTGCAGAGTAATTTTGTTTTGAGTGGCATCTTCACCTGTTCCTTGAGATAGTCTGATAAAAGGAACGAGAGGTGTTGCCAGCTGGAGCAGCTGGGTCTCTGGTGTTTAGTGTTCGAGCAACAATAGTCCTTGCCCAAGGCTGAATGTTTCATGTGCAGCAGGTTGTTGGAGGTGCTCATCCTTCGGCTAAAGTTAATGAAGATAGTTCGAGACTGGGTGATCGCCATACAGCCAGACGAGCAGACAGATTGGCCCCAGGATTCCCCTAATGACACACTGCTCCCTGACTGTATGATATTCAGAATACTGATTGGGAGTCTTCTCCTGGGTAGAGGATGAACATATGGTCTTTTGTTCCCGTTGTGCAAGTGGATCCATTGTGCAGGGAGAGAGTAAAATGATCTGCAGAGGAACAAGAGAGAAGATTCTTAAAGTTAGTGGTCACTTGAGTTTACTGTGGCACAGACATGATTCAGGGCATGTATGTTGTCTCAATGGTGTCCCGGTCACTATACCCTGTTCAGTGATTTAACTGGAAAATCCTGGATGGGGAGAATGAAGGGGTACCAATTTCTTCAACCATTTCCAAGATATTTAGCTTTGTGTTGTAATTCCCCAGTGTAAATTGACCCAGGGTTGCAGATGAGTGTCAGGATTTGAAGGGAATAGAGGAGAATGAAAAGGGATTAGTGCGGGGTTGGTGTAAATCGGGGCCTGAGGGAAAGCACAGACACAGTATGCTGCAGAGCCTCTTCCCATGCTTTATGACTGAATGCAGTTAGAATTGAGGCCAGTCAGAATGGAACCAGAGTGCCAGAACATTAAGTGGAGAGGTTCTGGAGGCAGATATTGGTGAACACACAGACAAAGTTTAGAATCAAAATGTTGAGCATGGTGCAACAAATGTCCTGAGCTGTGTATATTTCTATGCTACAGGTTTCCTAGGAAAGATGGATACTCGTGCTGGAGATGAGGTAACAGGTTTACAGATAGAGGCCATGTGTAGTGAGGAGAGGATGTTGATGGGGCAAAATTGGCGTCAAGAGAATGAGTCGCAACAAAAAAAAGACAGACAGAATTGAAAAGTGTGAATACAGGACTGAAGATGTTGTATTTGAATGCAGAATAAGGTAGGTAAACTTGCAGCACAGTTGCAGATTGGCAGGGATGATGTTGAGGGCATCACTGAATTATGTTTGAAAAAAGGTCACAGCTGGGAGCTTAATAACTACATTGTATCGAAAGGAAAGGCTGGAAGGCTTTGTTCTGCTGATTAAAAATGAAATCAAATCATCAGGAAGCGGTGACACGGGGTTGGAAGGTATTGAATCATTGTGGATAGAGCTAAGGAACTGTAAGGGTTAAAAGACTCTGCTGGGAGTTGTGTACAGAACCCCAAACAACAGTAACAATGTGGCTTACAAATTATAGTGGGAGATAGAAAATGCATGCAACATAGGAAATGTAACAATATTCATGGGGAATTTTAATATTCAGGTGTATTGGGAAAATTATGTTGGTGCAGGAGGAATTTCTATATTGCCTACAAGATGGCTCTTTAGAGCAGCTCCTTGGTAAACCCACTGGAGGATCAGTTATCCTGGATTGGGTGTTGTACTGTGAACCGGAATTGATTAGACAGCTTAAGGTAAAACAAGACTGAAGGGAAAGTGATCGTAATATGATCAAATTCACCCTGAATTTTGAAAAGGAGAAGCTAATGTCAGATATGTCAGTATTACAGTGGATTAAAATAAATTACAGAGGAATGAGAGTGGAGCAGGCCAGAATTTATTGAAAAAGAATCCTGGCAGAGATGACGGCAGAGCAGCAATGGCTGTAATTTCTGAAAACAATTTCAGAGGCATAGGAATTGTATATCCCAAAGAGGAAGATTTATTTGAAACGAAAGATGAAACAACTGTGGCTAACAGGAGAGGTCACAGCTGATATAAAAGCTAAAGATTGGGTATACAATAAAGCAAAAGTTAGTGGGATGTCAGAGGATTGGGTAGCTTTTAAAATTCAACAGAAGGCAACCAAAAATGTCACAAAGAAGGTAAAGATAGCGTATGAAATTAAGCTAGCCAATAATATTAAAGAGGATTCCAAATTTTCTGCTGATACATAACGTGCAAAAGAGAGGTAACTGTGGACATCAGTTCGCTTGAAGACAGTGCTAGAGAGGTTGTAATAGGGAACAATAAAATGGGGGATGAACGGAATAAGTGTTTTGCATCAGTCTTCCCTTTGGAAGGCACTAGCAGAATGATAAAAGTTCCAGGTGTCAGGGCTCATGAAGGGTTTGAAGTTACCATAACTCTAGAGTAGGCTCTTGAGAAACTGAAAGGTCTGAAGGTAGATATATGTCACAGAGACCAGATGGTGTACAATCAATAGTTCTGAAAGGGGAGGCATTTGTAATGATCTTTCAAGAATATTTAGATTTTAGAATGGTTCTGGAAGACCGGAATATTGCTAATGTCACTCTGTTCTTCAAGGAGGGAGAGAGGCAGAAGAAGAGAAATTATAGGCCTGTTAGTCTCACCTCAGAGGCTGGGTAGATGTTGGAGTCAATTGATAAGGAAGTGGTTTTGGGGTACTTAGAGGCACATGATAAAACAGAATGGTTTCATTAAGGGAAAATCTTGCCGGACAAATCCATTGGAATTCTTTGAAGAAATAACAAGTAGGATAGAGAATGGTAAATCAGTTGATGCTGTGTGCTTGGATTTTCAGAAGGCCTTAAACAAGGTGCCTCACATGCAGCTCTTAAAAAGCTATGAGGTCATTGTATTCCAGGAAAGATGGTAATATCGATAAACCAGTGGCTGGTTGGGAGGAGGTAAAGAGTGGCATTAAATGGAACCTTTACTGGCTGGCTACTGGGACTACTGGTGTTCCACAGGGGTCTCTGCTGGGACCGATTCTTTTTACAATATATGTCAATGGAATTGATGGTGTTGTTCCAAAGTTTGTATACAGTATGAAGATAGGTGGAGTAGCATGTAGATTTAAGCAAGTACAGAAGCTAGAGAATGACTTAGACTGATTCAGAGAATGGGTAAAGAAATAGCAGTTGGAAAAAGTGTTAGGAACTGTATGGTCCTGCACTTTGGTAGAAGCAATGAAACAGTTGACTATTTTCTAAATGGAGAGAAAATACCATGGAACTGAGGTGCAAAGGGCCTTGGGAGACATTGAGCAAGATTCCCTGAAGGTTAATTTGCAGGTAGCATCTTTGGTGAGGAAGGCCAATTAATATTAGCATTCATTTCAAAAGGACTACGATTTAAAAGCTGGGAGGTAAATTTGATACTTTATAAAGCACTGGTGAGGCCTCATTTAGCATATTGTGAGCAGTGTGGCACCCCTAATCTTAGAAAGGATGTGTTGAAACTAGAGAAGGTTCACAGGAGGTTCACAAAAATGATATCAGGTCATATACAGATAATTTGATGTCTCAGCACCTGTATTCACTGGAATTCAGAAGAATGAGGGGTGACCTTATTGAAATCTATTAAATGATGAAAGGCCTTGATAGTGTATGAGAGAGTCAAAGACCAGAGGACACAGCCTCAGAATAGAAGTGTGTCCTTTTGGCACGGAGATGAGAAGGAATTTCTTTAGCCAGAGATTGGTGAATCTGTGGGATTCTTTGCCACAGACAGCTGTGGAGGACATCATTATATATATTTAAGGCATAGGTTGGTTGAATCTTAATTAGTGAGGGCATGAAGGATATGGAGAGAAGGCAAGAGATTGGTCTGAGAACAAAATTGGATCAGCCACGATGAAATGGTGGAGTGGATTTGATGGGCCAATGGTCTAATTTTGCTTCTATATATTATGATCTTATGGAATTGAACGTTAGTGTAGGAAGCATGAAATCAGTTGTGGTGATCCCAGGATTACTTCCTTTGCTTTACTCTATAGGATTCAAAAATGCAGGATAGAGGAGCTAAATACTTGTCTGAATAAATAGATCTGGAGGGAGACTGTAGAAACAGGTGATTAACTACAGATCATGGGGAGGTGCAGTCAGTCTAGGCCAGACAGAAGAACCAGAGTTGGGTCCAGTGTCCTCATGGGAATTTTCCAGAGGAAGAAAAGAAAGTGAATACGGTGTAAGGGAGAGCAAACAAAACCAGTGTACAGGAGAGTAAAAGTTGCACGAAAAACTGAATCAGGAGAGCAGAAATAACATTTTTTGCAAAAAGCAGATTATGGGGAAGTGCATGAAGCTCCACAATACATGATTAGTGTACCTAAACTTTTGAATCTTATCCAACAAAGTTATTGATCTCTAAGGGGTTATATTGTTCCAAACATTTCAAATTATCTTTTTAAGGGTCTGAGGTGAGAAAAGTGTTCTCAAAAGACCAAATCTTTGTTTGAGCAACACACATACAAAATCCAGGAGGTACTCAGCAGATTATGGGGTTTGAAGGCTTGTTTGCTTCAATGACCTGGACATCTATGTTGGCTGGAGTCAAAGCTTTGGGCTTTGGCTCTTGCTGGGGCATCCATGCCAAACAGATCAAAGAGTAGAGGGTAGACTAATAGTGGCCTACCTCTCCTCCAGATTCAGGGGTTCTGCTCAGTGCCTACAAACCCGACTGGTCCAAAAATTGTTATGGAAACAACAATGAAGAATCCTTCTATATCTCTGTGTGACAGTATTTCTGACTCTCCACCTGTGATTTCTATGTCTGGAAGTAATGAAAACTGGGAGGAACCCACTGGCATGATGAAGGAAACACTGTACATCACAAAGACCAATATTACTTTCTGGAATGTACAAAGCATGTACAATACTGGCAAGCTGGAACAAATATCTGCAGAAATGCATTGTTACAATCTACATATACTGGGTGTAATGACAGGGTCTGGAAGACTCATGGCAGCAACTGGTCAAACAGTTTTAGGCTCAGGAAAGGAAGACATTCAGCATCATTTTGGTGTAGCAGTCATTTTGAAAAAAAAAGCATTGGGAAGTGCTTGCAGGAGTGACAGCAAATCAACAGTAGGCTGATTAGAGTCAGACTGAAAGGGAAGCATATGAATGTAACTGTGATCCAATGCTATGCTCCAACTAGCTATAGTGACATTGAAGAAAAGGATGTTTTCTACAAACTGCTGCAATTAGAGGTAGAATCATCATCATGGGGGATCTGAAAGCCAAAGTCTGAAATATACCTCACACTTCATTTGGGCCATGGATATGGAACAATGAATAACAATGGTGAAAGACTGGTGGAATGCTGTACCATTAACAATCTGGTCATGGGAAGGACCTTCTTTCCACACCATGAAATCCACAAACTGACATGGTGTTCATCTAGTAGATATGACAGGAACCAGATTGACCATTTGATAATCAATGGTATGTGGAGACGATCCTTGCAGGATCTAAAGGTGAAGAGAGGAGCAGATACAGGAAGTGATTGCCGCTTTGTTGTAGCAGTGATGAAAGTCAAACTGAGAAGCACTGGGACAAGAACTCATATACAAAGATGTTATGGTGATTAATGTGAGATCTGCCTTCACCATTCAGTTTATGAACAACTTCCAGGCCTTACAAGACCTTAATGAGGATGTGTCAATAGAAAACATTGAAGCAATATGGAACTGGATTGTCCCAGTCTTCAAGGAGCACAGTGAGGCTTCTCTAGGATACAGAGCTGGAAAGAAGAACACAGAATTGATACGGCTGTAAACACAGACAACCTGAGAAGAAAAATGGAAAATAAAGAAGTATATGTTAGATTTAAATAAATTGCTGATTTAGCTGAAGCTTCAACTAGCATACACAGAATCTAATAAGAAAGTTAGGAGTCTTGTAAGAACGAATAAAAGATTCCAAGTGGAAGCCCCTGCAGAGGAATCCAAAGCAGTAGCCAATCAATGCGATCAGGGAAATATAGGCAAGATTTAAAAACTGGTAGGTTCAGGGTGACATCCAGTGGTCCCAGGAGAGATAAGAATAGTCTGCTTTTCACATCTGGGAAAGAGCAAGAAGCACGATGGGAAGAGAATTTCAGAGAATTACTGAATAGATCACCTCTAAATGAGGAACCTGACATAAAAGAGGCAGCAGTGGGCCTTGACATCAACACAGATCTGCACAAGAAAGAAGAGATTGTTGCTGCAATTAAATTAATAAAGAATAGCAAAGCTGAAGGACATCACAATTTGAAATCTGAACTGTTCAAACAAAATCAAAAGTTGCAGCAGCCATCCTACAACCACTCTTTGCTATAATCTGGACTTTGGGACATGTACCCAAGAAATAGACAAAAGGAGTATTATTACGATCCCCGAAAAAGGATCGCTAAATAATTGCAACAACTGGCATGGCACCACATGTTTGTTACTGCCCAGCAAGATACTCACCGGAATCATTGTCCAATGGATTACACATGCAGTCGTCATGTGTCTGAGGAAGGAGCAAGCTGGCTTCAGTAAGAACAGATGCTGTGTCAACCAGATCTTCATGCTACATATTATCATAGAAGAGTGGCAGAAACAAATGTATGTAAATTTTGTGACCTTGAAAAGGCTTTTGATAGCATCTGCTAGTAGAGACTCTGGCTAATTTTCAGATCATACAGGATCCCTTCATAAGTTATCCAGTTTATCCAGAATGTCTATGCTAATTTCACCTACACATTTTGGGACTGCATTTGAGCATTTAAATCAAGATAGGCAAGGCTGTGTGATGTTTGAAATATTCTTTAACCTGGTGATTGGCTGGGCTATGAGGCAAACAATGAAAGATAAGCAGAGAGGCATCAGGTGGACATTATTCTCTACTTCAGAAGACTTTGGTTTTGCGGATAACCAGACTTCACTATCACATACGCACCAGAAACTGCAAGAAAAAACTCAGACCCCAGTGTACCTTTGGTGGACAGGTTAGACTTAGAGTCAGCCAGAAAAATACTGAGACCATATCCCTCAATGTAGAATCTCTTCCTCGTATCAAGGCATCTGGTCTCTGCATCATCCTGCATATCTTCTGGCCAAGGAAGATCTCCAACCACACCCTATTCCTTCAGTGTCATCAGGAGGGCATGGCCACCATCTTCATGAGGAAACTGGAGATGAATTGGACATGTGATGAGACGAGAGGCCAACTCCATCATCAAGACAGAACTTCATTGGATCCCTGAAATGTGGAGGAATCCAAGAGACTATAGAGAACTTGATGCTACACATAGAGGCAGAAATGAGGACCCTGAACCACACCTGGGACACAGTAGAGAATGTGGTCAATGATACACAGAGACTGATAGATAGATAGATAGATAGATAGATAGATAGATAGATAGATAGATAGATAGATAGATAGATAGATAGATAGATAGATAGATAGATAGATAGATAGATACCTTATTCATCCCCATGGGGAAATTCAACTTTTTTCCAATGTCCCATACACTTGTTGTAGCAAAACTCATTACATACAATAGTTAACTCAGTAAAAAATATGATATGCATCTAAATCACTATCCCAAAAAGCATTAATAATAGCTTTTAAAAGTTCTTAAGTCCTGGCAGTAGAATTGTAAAGCCTAATGGCATTGGGGAGTATTGACCTCTTCATCCTGTCTGAGGTCTGAGGACTGAAGACCTTCATTGCCCACAGCACCAGCAACATAACAGGCAGTATGTCAAGAAGTAAGTTAATGAAATCAGTCTTCATTTGCAAGAAAATGATGTGAATCTTAACAAAGTGAAATTATTCATCATCACATTTTTCTCCATTAATCTAATTTAAATTCAACATTGACCATCATGACCTTTTCCAATTTCCAAGCCTCTCTGTGTGGAAGAGAAAGAAAGAATGCCAGATGATAAACTTCAAGTATACTGTGCCCATCTGGGTGAGCTACATGAAGACATATCACAGAGATTTCAATATATTCTCCCACCCCAAATCCCATGGATTTATTGCCCAGTCCTGAACACTAGCAATTAACAAGAAGGATGAAGGGAGAATTGATCTCACTATAAAATTTTGAGCTGAAGCTGAGGTTCATAGCAAGAGTTTTGGCTGCAGAAAGAGATCACTGAATACGATCCTGCACTGTTGAAAAAGGTCAAGATGTTCTTTATTTACAACATCATATTAATTGATGTGCAGTTTCAGTGCAGTCGCTTAATGTCTTTCAAAGCAATGAAATAGACCACAAATTACTGAACATGGGGTACTGAGTCAGCTTCTGAGTGACATTGAGCCTAATGTTGAGAAACTGATAATCACTGCTCTGCCCATCCATCCCACTGAAAGGTGAAAAAGCTCTGAAGTACTGAATAGTTGCACTGTTAATGTCTCTCTGAACTTATTGATGAGTTTTTTTTTACTCTAATTACTGAAAATAAAGGAATACATTGGGTACCAGTTAATTGGGATGCATCAAGAACAGTACATGGTGGACCAATTAGCGGATGTTTCATGGAAATCATTAAAAATGTTTAAAAAATCAAATATCATTTATCTGCATAATAAGTAATGTATTTAAATGAAATGCAGAATAAATTTGAAGACATTAAAAACTACTTCAGCTGTATTAAATAAATATTAGTTTCTAATATTTATTGATGGTGGAAATAATCCAGTGTATGCTGCCATGTTCTTTTGATTAACTATAAATGAGCAAAATCAGCGCTGACACCTAATACAGATAATGGACTGTCTTCATACAATGCTTTAATGATTACATCCAACAAATATTTATTTTCATTTCAACATTCAATCTATCTGTTTATATCTTCACATTCTTTGTAGGCCCTAACTTGTTGAAGTAATGACATTGTTCCTTTGTCACTCCTGGTTGCATTTGGCACCTCCAAGCCAAGTAAGCAAAACAGTAATGGATTGCTTTACTGCTTACTACTCACCAGCTATCAGTGACAAAAATCACTATATTTTGAACATAAACACAGGCAGGTGATGCTATTTTAAATCTGTTCACTCTCACCACAATTTAGTACTTAATGGCCACAAAACATGCATGTGACTGATGCTGGTTAAAAATAGTTCAATGCAGTGTCCTATCCCAATTAAGTCGAATACTGTCCCAACTAAAACCAAGGGTATCTATGCTATTTTTTAAAAGTTTGGTTTATGTTTTTCAAAAGTAATCCCAAACAAGCAGCTACCCTAATTAACCGATGGGTTAATTAACTGGAATCCACATAATTTTATTTGTAGCTTTTAATAGTTTTATTTTTAAATGCAGAATAGGAGAGAATTTTCTAAAATTGGTGTACATAATTATCAGTATAATAGATGGATGGATATTAAGAATATTTTTCCAATTGAATGAGTGCTTACGATGAGAAGACATTAGAATAAGGTAAGAGGTAAGATACTAAGAGAGAATCTGAGCAAGGATTACATTCGCTCTCTGGGTTCAGACAGCAATCTGGCATGGGCTGATAAATGCCAAGTAATATTCACATCACAGAGGTGCTGGACTGGGATCATGTCCAACAAATGTGTGTATGACATCCAGTCCTCGGCATTTATTGCCATCAACATCTCTAAGCCAACTACAGCCAATGTCTTGGGGATCACCATTGATTATCAATTCAAAAGGATCAGCGAAATGAATATGGCTGTTACAAGAGCAAAGCAAAAACTAATTCACCTGCCTTTTCACCTTTTCTAAGGCCTAAGGGAAGAGAAGGATGCAATATTCTCCTCTTGTGGAGATGAATATACCTACAACAAGATTCCAAAATCTCAACACTGTACAAGATAAGGGAGACCAATTAATTGGCACTCTACTTGTCACCAATGTGTTCCATTTACAAAATGTCCTGTCGTTACTTACTCAGATTACTCCAAAATCATTTGCCAAATTTGTGAGCTCTACTACCATGATAACAAGGGCAGAATGTGCCAGGGAGCACCAGCACATGCAGGTTCACTTCCAAGTCACCCACCATCCTGACATTAAAATATATTGTTGGACCTTCATTGTCAGTGGGTCTCCCCATCCAACACCACCATGGGGGCACAACAATAGAGGCACAACAGAAGTTGAAGAAGGCAACTTATCACCACTTTCTCAGGGACAGGTCAGACAATTAAGGACTGATGGAGAAATGAATGAATAACTAAACTGTGAGGAGCTCTAGATGTACGGATGTATAGGCAAGGCTGGTAATATTTGACAGTAGAAATTAAAATAACAGAATAACAAACAGAATAGAAAGGGAGAAGTTGTTCTCATCAGAAGAGATACAAGAACTAGGGGATATGAAATGACAGGGAATGGCAAAAGTGACATGAAGATAATCTTCCTCACACAGTGAGTGAGAAGAGAATGCATTGCCAGTGATGACAGAGAGATTCATTTGGAATCCTTAGAGTGCAATAAGATAGCTGTCTATATTTCGACGGTTATGGAAGGAGCACAGAGGGATTGGATTTGCTGGAGTGTTCCTACATCAAGCTGTTCTGAGGTCTACAGGCCACATGGCTTCATTTCCTCAGGTACTCATTCTGTGACACTGAATTGTTTAGGTACCCCTAATGTCAACGTCTGATTCAGAGGGTGAACTCAAACCTGGCAACTCCCTTCCAAGTGAAATCCTCCTTGATTTGAAGTAGTTAATAAGGTAGATAATTGTCTAATATTTCCCAGTATCCTCATTTGCTTTAGTTCTGTAGAGTCACTGGGATTATATGGGACCTCCCAATATCAGTGAACCACTCCCTTTGATACACTACAGTGGGATCCAGTACCCTTACCCTATGACTCTGTAGATGTATCGAATCCTTTCAAGCCCGAGTAGAATAACACACATGAGAAGTCCCATTATTGACACCTTTTCACCAGAAGAGCTGAAAAATAGCCTTCACATCAGAGTGCTGTCTGCAAAATATTTAAAACAGAAACCTGATGCAAAAATACCAGTGAACATTTCAATTATACTTTATACAAAATTACTGTGTGTTTATTTCCAGTATTTCAGCTGTGAATTAAGCTACGCACAGTCTTGGGAATGACATTATCAGTAGTACTGATACCGTGATGCCATTGACTATCACATTCAGAGTTGTTATCAATAAACAGTAGAATACTAATATGCTCATATTCTATCCATAGACAAAATTTATCATGAGATTATTGACTACTTCAAATAAAACAAGGACTTCAGTGGGGGGGGGGGGGCTGTCAGGTGCATTCATTATAGTACAGAAAAAGATTTTTTAAGGCATGGCTGCAGAGAGTTGTTCCTGCACCAATCAGTTGACAGTATAAAAATCAACTTAATCAATTTGGATTGAATTATGAATAGAGAAGGTCAAAACATGCATCCAGTGAGAAAAAGCGCTATCTCAAATTAGACATTATTAAGCTGTGTTAAAATAGGAGAAGCAAATAACTTAAATTTTCTAATTTTAAAACAAAAATTGCAAAAGTACCTTTTTGGTTGTTCAGGGTGTGATATTAACAAACATCTGTGGCAACAACAGGAAATGAGATATTATTTTAAGGAGGGGGATGGCCCAGAAATGAGACAAGACACTTACAGCTGTCTGTCGACTCAAATATCACAGTATCTGTTCTAGCTGATGGTACTTGGATGTTAAAGGGATAATATCTCTGGTTCTTTCCAGAGATGCTTGTCAGAACATCAATTGCCTCACAAATTGTTCCATGTCAGTTGGCTGAATCACTTCACTCATTCACTTGCAGATTTTCTCTTGTTTGCGATTGGACTTCTAATGGGTTATCCAGTTTTGGAAAGTTATTTGATTACAACCAAATGGATAAAGAATTGATAGGTTTTCAGTGACTGGAATTCAATGCAACATGTAATATTGACTAAAAGATGTTCTTCAATGCTTGTGTAAGCCAATCAGAGTTTGTATTCCAATGGATAATTTGAAACTGAATGAATTTAAAACTAGAATTTTCAATGAGTATTCATAAAATTAAATTCTGAATATTAAAGTTATTTAGATTTGGTGTCATTAAATCAGTTTTTGTGTCTGCATTTCTGCACTTTGCTCTATATTAGGAGGAACCCTGCAAGTTGTTCTGATAATTGGAGAGAGGATTTATGAGCATTGAAGACAGCATTTGGAAAAGCATAGTCTGATTGTGGATAGTCTGCATGGCTTTGTGAAGATCAAGTCAATTCTCATCAGCTTGGATGAATTGTTCGAGGATGTGACAAAGCACATTGTTGAAGTTAGAGTAATGAATGTGGTGTAGATTGATTTTTTTTAGTTTAGTAAAGTGTTTGTTGATGTTCTCCATGGTAGCCTCATTCAGAAGTCAGGAGGTATAGGATCTAAGGAAACCTGGCCATGTGTATGTAGAATTGACTTGCCCATGGAATGCAGAAGGTTGTTTTAGAAGGAGAGTTTTCTGCCTGAATGTGGGTGACAATTGTTGTCCACGGGGATCTGTTCAGGGGTTCTTACCCCTTGTGATTGTTATAAATGACTTGGATCAGGAAGTGAAAGGGTGGGCTGGTAAGATTGTTGATGACGAAAAGGGTAGTGAAGTTGTGGAGAGTGTGGAGATTTGTCGTAGTTGGCAATAGGACGTATACAGGATGCAGAACTGGGCTGAGAATTGACAGATGCAGTTCAATCCAGTAGATGTGAGGCTTTGGAAGGTGAATTTAAAAGGTTTGCAGAACATTGTAAACCAAAATAAGACACTGAAGCAGAATTAACCCTGCCTTGTCCCTGTAACTGTTTATGCTCTAACCAATCAAGAATCGATCTACCCCTGTTTTAAATATACCTAATGAGCAGTCCTTCACAGCACTCTGTTCCAATGATCCCACAGATTCATCAGCCTCTGCCTAAGCAAATTCCTATTCATTTCTGCCCTGAATGGATTTTACTCTATTCTGAGTCTATGCCATCTGGTCATTGACTCCTCCAATTTAGGAATTAAGAAAACACATCCACTCTTTCTAATCCTTTGTATATTTGAAGATTTCAATGAGTTCATCACTCCTTGTCGAAACTCCATCAAGTACAGGCTTAGAGCCATCAAGCACTCCTTAAATGTTAACTCTTTCATTCCTGGAATCATTTTCATTGTCATGACTGCTTAGAAACAAACTTGAAAGTTGCTGAGAGGCTACATGAGGGATTATTGTACCACATTCCACCTCAAAAAGGTATGCTTAATCCTTTATGACAAACCAAAATAAATTCATTTCACTTTTCCTTAATTTATGTAAAACAGAGTCAAACAAGACAAGTGTAGTAATATCAAATTCAATCAAAGACAAGCAAGGTGAGCGTAATTGGAACAAATCAAGGGAAGATGAGTGATCAAGAAAAAAATATGCACTCCCAACTCAATCCCTCACTCTACTGCCATGCTGGTGAACAGGTATCTCTGTTTATTTCTTTCTACTACTACCCAAACCCACGTGACAAAGTACCTTAACCCAGAGTGAGGATGCACAACACAAATACACTACAGACAGTCGGTAAACAGATACATGACACCTACAACTATGAGCATCCTCTGGACCCTCTCCAATGACAGCACATCTTTTCTTAGATATGTGGCCCAAAACAGCTCCTAGTACTCTAAATGCAATCTGACCAAAGCCTTGTAAACCTCAGCATTGCATACTTGTGTTTATATTCTAGTCCTCTCAAAATGAATGCCAACTTCACATTTACCTTACATAGCACTGACTCAACCTACAAGTTTACCTTCACAGAATCCTGCACGAGGACTCCCAAGTCCTTTTGCACCTGATTTTTGATTAGTATCCCCATTTACAAAATAGTCTACACCTTTACTCCTTCAACCAAAGTGCATGACCATACACTTACCTACACTATGTGCCAATTCTTTACCCATTCTCCTAATCTGTCTATGTTCATCTGTAGACTCCCCTGCTTCTTTAACATGACCTGCCCTTCTACTTATATTTTTATCATCCACAAATTTGACAATACAACTATTGATTGCCCATCCAAATCATTGACATATAATGTGAAAGGAAGTGGTCCAAACACTAATGAGGGGAGAGGCAGACCACAGTAGTGACAGGGGATTCCTTATTTAGAGGATTAGACACAAGATTTTGTGCCTGCGATAGAGACACCCATATGGTATCTTGCTCCCGGTTACCAGGGTCAGGTATATCTTAGGTTCGGTCCATGACATTCTAAGGAGGGAAGGTGAGCAGCCATAAGTCTTGGTACATATTGGCACCGATGACATAGGTAGGAAAAGTGAGAAGATCCTGAGGAGAGAATTTAGAGAGCTCAGATGAAAGCTGAAATGTAGGACATCCAGGGTAGACATCTCTAGATTGCTGCCTGTGCCACACATCCTTGAGGGTAAAAATAGGATGATTTGGCAGATGAATGTATGGCTTCAAAACTAGTGTGGGGGTGGGTTTCAGATTTCTAGATGACTGGGATCTCTTCTGGGGAATACATGACCTGTACAAAAGAGATGGGTTACCACTGAACCTCAGATGGAACAATATCCTTCCTGACATGTTTGGTAGCGCTGTTGGTTTGTGTTTAAGCCAATTTAATAGGGGTAAGGGAACAAGAGTGATATTGACTGTTGTTTTACAAGCAACACTAGTGTGTAGTAAGACTGTCAGGAAGGAGAGGCAAACGAAAGAATACATTTTACATGCTTTTGTAGGTCTGCAAAGTTGCAAATGTTACCCCACTCTTCAAGAAGGGTGGGAGGCAAAAGAAAGGAAATTACAGACCAGTTACCCCTACCTCAGGTTTTGGGAAGTTGATTGAAGTTGATTTTTAAGGATGTAGACTCAGGTACTTGGAGTGACATAAGAAAATAGGTCAAAGTGAGCATTGTTTCCTTAAGGCAAAGTTTTGCCTCACAAATCTATTGGAATTCTTTGAGGAAATAAAAAGCAGGATGGACAAAGGAAAATCAGTGGATGGTTGGCACTTGGATTTTCAGACTGTCTTTGACAAGGTGCCACACATGAGGCTGCATAACAGGATAAGGTCCCATGGTATTACAGAAAAGATATTAACATTGATGGAACACTAGCTGATTGGCAAGTGGAAAAGCATGGGGATAAACGGAACCTCTTCTGATTGGCTACCAGTGACTCATGGAATTCCGCAGGGGTCAGTGTTGGGACTGTACCTTTTAACATTGTATGTCAATGGCTTGGATGATGGAATTGATGGGTTTATGCCTAAGTTTGTGAACAATACAAAGATAGGCAGATGGATGCAGTAGCGCTGCAGAAGGACTTAGACAGATTAGGGAAACGGACCAAGAAATGGCAGATGGAGTAGAGCGTCAGTAATTGCATGGTCATACACTTTGGTAGAAGGAATAAAAGCACAGACTATATTCTAAACAGGTAGAAAATTCAGAAATCCAAAGTGCAATGTGACTTGGGAGTCACTGATCCAGAGGAGGTTGGTTGGAAAGGTTCCAGGGATGAAAGGCTTATCAGATGAGAAGTGTTTAATGACTCTGAGCCTTTTTTACTTGCTTAAATTTAGAGAATGAGGGGGAGGATTCATAGAAACCCATTGAATGTTGACGGTCCTAGAAAGAGTGGATGTGTTGATGATGTTTCCTATGGTGATGGTGTTTTGAGCTAGAGGGCTCTGCCTGAGAATAGAGAGATGCTCATTTAGAATGGACATGAAGTGGAATTTCTTTAGCCAGAGGGTTTTGAATCTGCGGAATTTGTTGACAGGAGGTTGAATAGTTGAAGCAGGAAAGGTTATGAGGAGAATGCAGGAGAATGGGCTTGAGAGAGAAATGGATCAGCCATGATGATGCTTCTATGTTTTATGGTCTTACGTTCTTATGGAAATGCACTTTCGCCTCTCTTTTACTCTTTACATATCTGAAAAACTTTTTGTATCCACTTTTATATTATTGGCTAGCTTACATTCATATTTTAACCTTTTGCTCCAACGTAAATACTTTTGGTTTAAGATGGCGCATCTGAAGGCGGGTGACAACTTACTGATGGTTCTCAACGAAAGAATTACAACTAAATAATTCATTAATACCAGTTTATCTGTAACAAATTATGGTAAACAATCTCCGCAAACAGCAAAGAGGTGTGCAAAGCTGAAGATGACTCAAGGGTCAAGGCATGTTCAAGAGAAGTGGTTGGAGTCGGAGAGGGAGCTGGAGTGAGCGGAGTGGGGAAAAATCCATGCAGAGGAGTTTCTGAGCCTGTCCAACTAAATTGACACTGAAGAGTAATCGATGGAAAGGTTGGGTACAGATTGGAATGTTGCAGCAGGGTCCAGGCCCAGAGGGAGTTTTTGTGACAGGGCTTGGGTCCTAGAGGAAGGAATGCACCGATGTTTGGATGATTTCATCATCAAACTGGAGGTATGGGTCGGGTCTGTTCTGATTGCTGCTGCGCTCTTTGCTGCTCCAAGGCTGAGGGGATGGGCCTGTACAGCTGCTCCAGCCTTCATGTCTGCGGGCCCCATGACGTTTTGCTTTGGCAGGTGATGAACTGAGCCTGAGGCTGTGGGAGTTGTGTCTATGAACTCACTTTCCTTCTTAATGCTGTTTACTTGCTTTAATTGTTTGCACAATTTAGTTCTATTTCTCTCTGAATATTGAGTGTTTGTTACATTTTTTTCACTGAGTCCTTTTGGGTTCACTGCTTTGTGACTGCCTCAAAGCAGACACAGCTCAACTGTATAATGCAGGTCAGCACTTTGAGCGAGAATGCAGAAAGTTTGAATTTAATAACTCATCTCCTTCTTCTTTAGGTCACAAACGTATCAAACAACCCTGATGAGTTATTAACTTCAAGCTTTCTGCACAATCACTCAAAGAGTTGAACTGCATGTGCAGGTAACGAGAGCTGTATAACTCATCTCCTTCTACCTCAGGGCATGAACTTATCAATCACCCCTACTGTGGACATTTTCTGGAGGTCCAAGATCCGTAAGCTCCATGACTGCTGGACTAAGTGTGTAAATGTAGGAGGGGACTATGTCGAAAAATAAATTTGCTAGGTTTTCTAAAATTGACTGCTTCTACTTTAGCCATAGGCCATGAACTTATCAATCACCCCTCGTATATACATACTTCGATCATAAATGGACTTTGAAATGTTTATGTTTTTAATTAACTGCTATTCATTTTTAAAAGCTTCCAAATCTTTTAATTTCCCACTAACTTTTGCAATATTACTTGCCCTCTCTTTTGCTTTTATGCCCGTACTGTGCTGTCATGTTCTATTCCCTATGTTCTATGTAAAAGTACGTACAATATTTGCAAGTCAGTCTGTCAATATCTTACTTTTATGGTATACACTTAGTAAAGAAGGTGATTCAGTACATGTTCAAAACAAATTTAAGTAGTTTTGCTGATTCTTTAAAAATAATTTCTGGCATCTGTGCATTGCAGGTAGGTACAGTATCAATTACTCATCCCCTGAGGGAGGGATGGTGAACTGTGGTCTTGCACTACTGTTGTCCTTCTGGGGAAGGTGCTCCCACAGTGATGTCAGTGAGGATGTTCCTGAATTTAGGTGAAGGATCAGCGATACATTTTCAGGTCTCGAAGTTTTGCCAGTTCAAGGGGAATCTGCTGGTGGTGATGTTCCTCTGAATCTTTTACACCTGTCCCAACCTTTTTTCACAGAATGCCAAGGTCCGCTACCATTAACCGAGAAGTACATCGACTGCAGGTTTGGAATCCTGGCTTTAGTGATCGAGGTGGTGGTTTGGGAGGTGCAGTCAGAGGAGGTGAGTAAATAACTGAAGTGCATTTTGAAGATATCCCACACTGCAGCCATAGTAAGGTGGTTGTGGAGGGAATAATAGAGGAATTATTCCGGATGGTAGTAATCAGGAGGATTGTCGTGTCAAGGATGACGTTAAACTCCTTGAGAGTTTTCGCAACTGAAGTGGAGAGTATTCAGGTAAGTGGAGAGATTTCTTATATAAGTATATTTTTACTAATTTGCTAAATTACTTTGAACTGAAGTCACACATCTCACCTTAATTTTCTGTTCCTTTGATTTCAATGGAAAGGAAACCAAGCTTTGACAAAGTAAGTGAGTGGGAGGGGGCTGATTCACTGTCACCCAGTGAAACCATCAGATTATTTAACATTTCCTTTTCTCAGAATTCAATAAAAATTCTGTGGGGTGAGGTGACTCAGAAAACTAAACATCACCCAATTTGTGAGACAATTTGTATTTTAGCTGCCACAAGAGAAGAATACATGAGATAATGTCCCTTTAAGCAGTCAAGTGTCTGACAGATATTTAAAGTAAAATCAGGTAGAACAGAAACTGAAGTTTGCGTAGTGTGGTATAAAAAGCAGGTGTAATCATCCTGACTCAGCTCTGGGCTGTCCCTCTCCTTAAAATAACACTTCATTTCCTCCTGGGGCAGCAGATGTTTGTTATTTTCTCACCCAGATGGCTGCAGATCTGAGCTGCACCAAAGCTACTTTTTTTAAATGATAAAGCAATTTTTATATTTAAAATGAGATTATAAAAATGGTTTCTTTCCACCATTTTAACATGGCTTATAATGGCCAATTTGTTTGCTTTGTATTAGATAACTCTCCCCTTCCATTCAGAACTTAGTCCTAGCTAATTTATATTACAGTAAACCCATTGGTGCAGGACCAACTCACTGCATCCTTTCCTCAACCAATCATCTTTCTGCTTTAAAAGGAATTCTGTTGCCTTTCAGTGTCCATGTTTTATATGAGGTATCAAACAATCTCGTAATAAATCATGTCAATGAATAGAAAATAAAGGTCTAAATTGACTATTGTTTATTGATAGCAAGTTGGTATATGATAGTCATCATATGATACATCAGTACTTATTGCAATGTCCATTTCTCTCTAGTGTCATCATCGTCATTAGGTGCTGTGTCGTATGACGTAGATGATCATGGTCTTCCATCTGTCTTTAATCTGATAAGTTCTAATGATGTCTGCCAGAAGCACTCACATCTACCTGATGAAATGCTTTGAGAAGTTGATCTTGGCCAGAAACAATTCCTGCTCAGCAAGTACCTGGACCCATTGCAATTTGGCTATCACCACAATAGGCTGTGGCTGGTGCAGACTCAATGACTCTGCATGCAGCCTCAGATCACCTGGACAATACAAACATCTAAGTCAGGATGCTGTTCATTGACTATAGCTCAATGTTTAACACTATCATTCTAACTGTCCTGATCGAAAAGCTACAGAACCTGGGACTATGTACCTCTCTGCAATTGGATCCTTGACTTTCTAACTGGAAAACCACAATCTGTGCAGATTGGTAATAACATCTCTTCATCATTGACAATCAGCTCTGGTACACCTCAAGGATATTTGCTTAGCCTACTGCTCTTCCCTCTCTAGACTCACAGACTGTCTGGGTTGGCATAGCTCAACTGCCATCTATACATTTGCTGATGATACAACCATTGCTGGCAGAATTTCAGATGGAGATGAGAGGGCGTACAAGAATAAGATATACCAGCTAGATGAGTGATATCACAGCAACCACCTTGCACTCGATGCTTGCAAGATGATAGAGCTGATTGTAAGTGGAGAGAGTAAGCAATATCAAGTTCCTGGGTATCAAGATCTCCCAGTATCTAACCTGGTCCCAACATTTTGATTCATCTATAAAGAAAGCAAGACAGTGGTAATATTTTATTAGGAGTTTGCAGAGATTTGGTTTGTCACCTAAAACACTTGAAAACTTCTACAGCTGTACTGTGGAGAGGATTCTGAGGCTGCATCACTGTCTGGTATGGGTGTGGGAGAGTTCTACTGCACAGGATCAAAATAAGTTACATAAATTTGTGTAAATTGTCAGTTCCATCATGCGGTCTAGCCTTCATAGTATACAAAACACCTTCAAGGAGTGATGCCTCTGAAAGGCGGCATCCATTGTAAGGACCCACATCACCCAGTATATGCCCTCCTCTCATTCTTACAATCAGAAAGGAGGTACAGAAGCCTAAGGGCACGTGCACGCGTGTACACACACACACACACACACACACACACACACACACACACACACACACACACACACACACACACACACACACACACACACACACACACACACACACACACACACACACACACACACACACACATTCTTGAACAGCTTCTTTCCCTCTGAATTCCGAATTTCTAATTGGACATTGAGACAATATCCTGACTTGTTAAATTATTTCTGTTTTTGCACTGCTTTTAATTTAACTATTTAATATACACATGTATGTTGATTGTATTGTATATTAATTATTTGTTTCCTAAATTTATCATGACTTGCATTGTACTACTGCAAACTTACTAACAAATTTCATGACATTAAACCTGGTTCTGATTGAAAACTTTTGCCTGTCCATCCATTGATGTCACTAATGAATGCCATGTGCTGTCGACTCTGACTTTTTCTTCCATCATATCTTCCCATCACTGCAAGAGCTTTAAGCTTCCCTTGCCTCAGTACATGTCCCAGAAATTACAGCTGCCATTTCCTGATTGATGATACCAGCAATGTTCTTATTCCTGCTTTTTGCAGCACTAATTTGCTAATCTGTGCTTCCATGATATTTAAATTCATTCTTGTGAAAAACCATATTTCTGCAGCTCCTGAAAATAGCCATATTGTCCAACATTCGATCTGTATGTTAGTGTGGAATGAATGTAACACCACAGCACTATCCAGTGGAGCAGTTTGATTCACAGATAAAACACTAGAAATAAGCACACAACAGTGTTGCCTTAACAATAACTGATGGTTCCCTTATATGTTGGTTCAAGTCTAAATATGAGATGTGTTTCCAAGAGGTTTCTGTTGCAAAGATCATGTCTCAGTCTCTTACTCTGGGGAACAGCTGCCAATAAAGGGATTTTTCTTGAACAACACAAAACTCTGGAGGAATTCACCAAGTCATTCCATATGTATGGGGAGGGATAAGTGGTCCAAGTTTTGAGTCAAGTCCATTCATTAGGAATGGAAATGAAGTTAGCAGAGGCCAAAATAAGAAAATGGGAGGTGGGATGAAATATAAACTGACAGGTGATATATGAAACCAGGTGAAGCAAACAGTGGGTTAGTTGGAGAGGGGAATGAAGTAAGAATCTGGGACATGATTGAATTAACTGCTCTTGAGAAGGTGGTGATGAACTGCCTTCTTGAAACTCTGCAATTACTCTGAGAAGCTATTCCCACAGTACTAGTGAATGGGGAGATCCAGGAATTAGATTTAATTAAGATCCATAAATTTATTTCCTGTCAGGCTGTTGCGAAATTTGGAAGTGAACCTGCCCATGGTAGTACTCTCTGGTACATTCTAACCTGATTATCTTGGTAGTAAAACTCACAGATTTGGGAGGTGTAGTTGGAGTATCCTGAAGAAGTAACAGCTGGATAATTTGTAAATGGATCACACTGAATCCATCATACACCAGTAGTGGAGGAAATGAAATTTCATGACGGTGGATGGGTGCCACTCAACTGGGCTGCCTTTTCCTGGATGATGTTGAGCTTTTAGAATATTGTTGGAGCTGGACTCATCTCCTCAAACAGAGAGAAGTCCACTATATTCATGTCTTCGAGCTCAGAAATAGCAGAAATGCAGTCTGATGGTTACTTACTTAATTCCATCACATCTACGGGGGCAGAGACTGACGACAGCATCTCATCAGAGTCCTCTGTCCTGTGCCAGTCTTTTAATTTGTCCCCAGGAATAACCCACCGACAAAGATCCTTCCTCTCTCAGGGATGAGAATTCTGGAGCTTCTGTTGGTGTTTCTGTAGCTCTGTATTTTCACAGGATGAAGTTGCTAGCCCCATGCCCAATCCTACTCCAATCACAGCTGGGCTTAGAATCATCCATTGCAGAGTTTTTGTGGTGGGGATGGCACACAATGCTACGGTTCATAGTTCAAAACATTCTTCATGGACATGCACGATATTTTTGTCGTCTGACATTACTTGAAATTTACCAGCCAATACCTGAATGTGATGGTGACGTCAAACCGGGAAATCAAATGAACCCTTGCATATCTCTTCTCTTGTCAACACACACAAATTGCTAGAGGGACTCAGCAGGTGAGGCAGCATCTATGGAAAGGAGTACAGTTGAAGTATCGGGCTAAGAGCCTTAATTAGGACCAGAGAGAAAAGTTGAGGAGTCAGGTAAGAAGGTTGGGGGGTGGGAGTGGAGGAAAAATCACAAGCTGACGGGTGAAACCAGGGAGGGGTGAAGTGAAGAGCTGGAAGGATGATCAGTGAAAAAGATAGTTGGACCTGTACTCACTAGATTTCAACAAATTTGTGGGGGTAGGGTGGGTGGGGATCTCAGTGAAAGCTGCTGAATGTTGAAAGGACTAGATAAGGTGGATATGCAGGGGATATTTCCAATGGTTGGGTTGTCCAGAATTAGAGGGCAAAGCCTCAAAGGTGAGGGGTAACTCTTTAGAACAGAGGTAAGGAGCATTTTTTTTTAGCCAGACAGTAGTGAAATTGTGGAATACTCTGCCACAGACTGCGGTGGAGGCCAAGACCATGGGTATATTTAAAGCGAAAATTATTAGATGCCTTATTGGTCAGAGTGCAAAGATTATGGCGAGAAGGCAGGTGTTTTGCTTTGAGTAGGATCCAGGTTCAGCCATGATGGAATGGCGGAGCAGACTTCATGGGCTGATTGGCCTGATTCTGCTCATATGTCTTATAGTCTTATGGTCTTATACAGGGCTGGAGAAGGGGGAATCAGCTGGGAGAGGACAGAAGGCCTGGAAGAAAGAAAAGGGGTAGGAGCACCAGAGGGAGCTGATGGGCAGGTAAGGAGATAAAGTGAGAGAGGAAAATGGGAATGGGGAAAGGGTAAGGAGGCCATTACCAGATGTTGGATACCGGACACCTTCTTTTGTTCCCATTCCAGATTCTGGACCATGCAATAAAGCGGCCTGAGTCGTCAGTTCAGGAAATCTCTGCTAAAGCAGTGGGCACTTTAGTTTGCCTGGTCAGTAACTGTCGGTGAACTTGCCTTTTGTCAGTGGTTGAGTGGCCAACATGCAGTGAGGTACAAACTAAAGTGGTCAAGGGGAACTCAGACAAAACTTTCAGTTTCAGCAGCTACCTGATGTTGCCCAGTATAGAGTGGAACATTTGGAAGGAGTGCACCTTCCCTCTACTCCAGTCTGGGCCGGGCACTGTGAGGTAGCTGCTGAGCTCAACATGGAGCAGCCTCAACAACATCTGCGCAATCGCACAATCCAGCTGTTAAACAGAGCGCGGCTTCGTCTTTTTCGCTTCCTCCACCACTCTGTGCTCTCTCTCTCTCTTCACTGTACTTAGCATTTCTGGTCCACTCTTGGCTTCCACTATTGTCTGTAATATTTGTACCCGAGGCTGATCCTGTTCTGTTTCTCCCACCGAGAGGCTACACAGGGTTTAAGTGACCAATTAATTGTCTTCATTAGAAATTGCAGCTGAAGAATGGTCTTCTCTGGCTTTGGGGTGGATATAATTAAATAATTGATAAAATTTTTATGATTCATCATCAGTATTGCATTGACAGACGGTAATGGCGACTGACGAAAAATAACGGTGATCATTTCATGTATGATTTGCACATGTAGGATTCCTTATTTTAGCTGTTCTTCCCATTTTGACACCGAGTAGCAGGTGGCAGGAGGGATGGGGTGAGGAATGATTGGTGAGAGACTATGGATGAGGGATGAGGGATGATGGGTGAGGGATGAGGAGTCAGGGATGATGGATGATGGATGAGGGATGGGTGATGGATGAGGAGTGAGGGGCGATGGGTGAGGAATGAGGGATGTCGGGTGATGGGTGAGGAATGAGGGATATGGGATGATGGATGAGGTAAGATGGATGAGGGACGTAGGATGACAGATAATAAGTGAGGGATGAAGGATGTGGGATGATGTGTGAGAAATGAGGGGTGAGGGAAAATGGGTGAGGGATGAGGGATCAGGGCAGGGACGTGCAATGTGGGATAAGATGTAAGGGATCTGGGATAGGGATGAGGGATGAGGGAACTGGGATAGGAATAGGGATGAGTGATGAGAGTCAGCTCTCTGTATTGATGCGCTCCTGTTTCCTGTGAAGTGAGAGCAAATTGCTTCACTGTGGCAGTTTTAGACACCGAATATCAGGAAAGAAGGACAGGAAGTCCGATTGCAGTAATGAGAACTTCAACAATAGGAGTTTTGCTGAGCTGCTCACAGTGAAAGAGGTGGCAGCAGGAAACTGAGAAAACAAAAAGAGAGATAGGAAGATAAGGGAATTAGGTGGACAATGCAGGGATGCCTGTGGCCATTCGATCAGTGACACACATGCCTCCTTGAAAACTATTCAGTGTGTGACCTCTCAGTGGGTGACAGTAACAGTTACTGGCACTGTAACCAGTTTACAGTATCAGGGAGAAATGATGCAGTCTGTTTGAGTGACTGTGAGAGGAGATTTGTTAGTTTGTGGCAGACTGTGGTCTTGGTAACTCTAGAGGAGACAACAGGATGGTGTGTTACCCCTCAGGTGTTAGCACCTAACAGCAGTTGCAGAACCTTCAGTTGGAGTAAAGTCAAAGGGCAGAGTCACTGGGCACATTGGTACAAACACGATGGATACAAAATGGGATGAGGTACTTCACAGTGAGTTTTGGGAGTTGGGAAATAATTTACAAAGCATGACCTCCTGGGTAGTCATCTCTGGATTGCACCTAATGCACGTACTAGTGAGAGCATGGACTCAACGATAGGCCATATACATGTATGGCTGAGGAACTGGTGAAGGGCATGGGGATTCATTGGGATCCTTTCTGGGACAAAAGTGACCTGTAGAAGATCGATCAGATCTACCTGATCTGGAGGATCAACAATATTCTGGCAGAGAACTACTTGATTTCAACTCGATCAACAGGGGAGTGGGACACCTGAGCAGCAAAGAGGCAGATGAGAAGTCAAAGAAAATACTGTAGTTAATGAGATAAATTTCAGTGGTCAGGATAGCTAGGGAAACAATAAAGGAAAAAGGAAAGACCATTAGATGAAACTGTGTTTCAGTCAATTCCTGAGACAGCCTCGGAGATAAACTAGGTGCAGTATGTGCTGGCAGCTCTACATGGGGGTTCTGTGTTGACCACCTTGAAACAAGCATAAACAAGATTTAGCTTGTCCAGGAGAGAGGCTGTGATGTTGGCTGTATCGCTGTGTTTCCCTTTAAGTCTGAATAGGGACTTATCCTCCCATATGCTCCATGTGTCGTTGGTGCAGAGTTGTGTCTGGATTTTGTCCCTGTATTGACATTGTGCTGTCTTGATGGCTGTTGGTAAGTCATAGTGACATTTCTTGAGCTCCTGATGGTTTTTGGAGAGAAAGGCTTTGCCTTATGTGATAGTGTAGCGCACACGTAACTATTAATCCAAGGTTTACGGTTTGGGTAGGCCCATAGCGATTTTTGGGAAACAACATCCACAATGGACTTCCGGATGAAACCTGTGACCATTTCCACTTGGAGACATCCTCAACTTGGTACACAACGTCATCAAAGCAATCCAGTAACATGCAATTTGATTGGTCGGACCAGTAGTACATGGTTTCCACTGTGACTAAGGATCAGCAAATGTCTTTCAATTCTGGTAAGAGTGAAGTGTCGAATTTAGGGATTTCAAAACAGGTAGAACTGATACAGTGAATGGTTAGACACTTCAGAGATCTTAAAGAGGACCTGGCCATAGTTTACTGAAACCGACATTACACGTGGACAAGGTGGTGTTGGAAAGCATTTGGCACGCTGGCCTTAATTAATCAGGACACTGTATAGGAGTTTGAATATTATGTTGCAGTAGTGCAAGAGGTTTTTGAAACTGCACTTGGAGTGTTGTGTGCAGTTATGTTCATTGTTATAGAAGAGGCAGCATTAAATTGGAAAGTGTGCAGAGAATATTTATAAGCATACAACTGGGACTCTAGTTTTCAATTTATTAGGACAGGATGCATAGGACTGGGACATAATTCCTTGAAACGTATCAGTTTGGGAAGTGACTATATAGATCTGAATGAGAGTTTATTGAAGTACTGTGACCACTGATATACAGACTGACAAGCTTACACAGCACAAATCTGATCATCAACTATAGCACCACCACCCCCACCCACTTTGTGGATTCTGCATGTGCTTCAGTGAAGAATGCAATATGAGCCATCTAATCCATTGTTGTTGGAATCGAGCTGTTCAACATCCATCCTGGAATGGACGTGGTTCAGACACCACAAAGATATGTCTGGAGTGACAAGTGGATTTTTCCATGTTTTTTTTGACATATGCACACAGTTCATGCACCGACCTCCGTACCAAGCATCTTATGTTCTAATCTCATCAACAAAGATCTGCATACTGCTCCTTCAAAGACACATCCCAATGCCTCATGTACAGACTTATCCTCTGTGAAACTGGTACTTGGGTTACCCTCCACTTCTATTGTGGCTGTAGGACAGGCAGAGCCAAGCAAATATGTATGATACAGAAAGTGACAATACATATTCTGGTTGGTGTGAGAGTCAAATCAAGACACCAGGTAATTTGGCCAGGTTGGAGCAGATGATTATATGAAATGAAGTGATCAAAGTTCGGAATATCGTCATTGCGAGATAAAGATGATGTGCCTTTGCATACCATCCAACGTTCAACACTCTTCTGTGTTATTGAACAATAGATCCATATTTGAAAGTACATTTAATTTCAAAGTATGTATATGTTACCACATAAAGTTCAAAGTTCACTTATTAGCAAACTATGTACACAAAACTAAGACTACCTTAACTTCATTTCCTTAGAGGTGTTCATTGGAAAAAAAACAAATACAGGAGAGTTTATGAAAATTACTTAAACAAAAACGTACAAACAACAGTTGCACAAAGGAGGATAAGCAGTGCAAATGAAAATAAAATTGAGAATATGAATTTTTAAGAGTCCTTGAAAGTGAGTTTATAAATCATTGAATCAGTAGGGTTCTTGAGACTGGTGGTACTGGATTTCTACTTCCTGCCTGATGGTAGTCATCAAAAAAAGGCAGAACTTGAAAGGTCCACATCTTTGATGATGAATACTGCTATTGGTGGTAGACTTCCAAGTAAATGTACACCACATTCTCTAGTTTTCTCAGAAACAGAAACTTTGCCACATGATAAATCAATAAGCATTGTATGCCACATACTGTTGATACTGAAATGTGATAATGGAGTTGATGCACAAGCTTTCCACTTCATACCTATAACCTTAGAATGTCTCTGCAACCTGGATCAAACCGTTAAAGCACTCTGGTGACTTGCGTTCTTCCAGGACTGCACCAGGTGATGCCAACTCAGGGACACCCATGTTGCAACCGACGCTGGGTGAAAATTGATACCTCCCTGGCTCATGAACAGAGATACTCGCCATACAAAATAACAATCACGGAAGGAGCAATTTAAACTTAATTGTAAAGCGAACTATTTGTAGCCACTGGAAACTTGATAGATGAAATAAAATTAAAGTGATGTTAATACTCAGGAATTTATTTCATATCAGTGGAATCAGAAAGAGTTAGATTTTTTTTAATGATCCCTGAAAGGAAAAAGAATAAAAATGTCTGAAAATGGTGAAAGAATACACTCCAGCATTTTCAGTTTTTATTACAAATTTCCTGCATCTGCATCACGTGAATTTTAAACTGGTGGGTGCAGTGGGTGAGGTGTGAAATGGTGAAGAAAACAGAGATGAACTGTGAATCACTTCCTGTACAAATGTTCCATCTGCACGTTCAGGTGGGGTGAAATGTGTCAGTAATTGTTCTGAGAAATCTTCCTTAAATTTGCCATGTCCTTCCTGATAGTTCCCCATTTACCCAAGGAACACTCTGGTCCAATCCATTTGTCTGGATTAACTCCAAGCACTCCTGAAGCTAAGGCTCCAATTCAGTAAGTTACACCAGCGGATTCCACATATACCAAGCAGTGGAAATTGAATGCTGCTAAGGTAGTGAGGCACCTCCTTAAACCACTGCAGTCCTTTTCGAGTACGAGCAGATGTGTCTGAGTAAAAAATTCCTGGATTTTGACCAAGCAAAGAAATACTTTTGACTCAAGTGCTCATCTTTCTATGCACCTTTTGCCCGGTTTCAGCTTTAATCACTGCTGGGTCTTCACAATTCCCTCCGAGCTTCTCCTCTCTAAGGAAGAACTTTCTGTCCTCAGTAAGGGCCTCACCTCAGTATCCCTGCGCCCGCACATCAGTGAGTTCCACACCTCCATGATATTGAGCTTTTCTTCCATCGCCATCGCCTCGGCCTCCGTGTCTTCTTGTTTGACAGCCCACACTAATCACACCCTTCTTCCACCTCCAACACACATCTTCTTCCTGAACACCCCACTCTGGTCTTCTGCCTGCTCTGGATCCTGTTATTACCAACTGCTGATGGGACATTAACTGTTTTGTATTTAACACTCCACTCCCCAATTCTAACCTCACTCCCTTTCAATGCACTGCTCTCCACTCTCTCCGCACAAATCCCAACATCATCAAACTGGTAGATAAATGGTGGGAGGGCAGTGCTGTAGAAATCTGGCCAACTGATCACTACCCCCCCCCCACCCACTTAGTTCAGGCACCACTCTCAGACACTTCCTTTTACTTATCCTTCAAACTGGACCCCACTACGGAGCACCAGGCCACTGTCTCCCACACTGTCCTTATTGACTCCAGGGATTTCCCATCCACTGCCACCATTCTCATAATTACCTTACCCCGCATCTACAATTTGTAACTTTTACCTGAGTTCCATAAATCTGACTGTCGAGGTAGACCCATTGTTTCTGCCTACTCATGCTCACTGAACTTGTGTTTACATCTCTCAACTCACTTTTCTGCCCCGTAGTTCAGTGCATATATACCTACATTTCTGGAACTTCACATGCTCTTGATCTTTGCAATGACATTAAGCTCTATGGCTCTGAGTACCCTGTCTACCCATCTCCACAGCAGGGATGCAGTTCCTCTTATCCGTGCCCTTCACACCTCCATGTCCAGCACATAATTCACCGTAAATTACACCATATCCAGTGTGATCAAACCACTGAGCAGATGTTTCCCTCCACATGCACCCCCCCTCAACTTTCCACTTTCCACAGAAATTGCTCCCTGCATGACTCCTTTATCTACTCATTTATCACTACTGATCTCCCTCCTGGTACTTACTCTTGCAAGCGGAACAAGTGTCACACCTGCCCCTACACATCCCCCCTCACGGCCTTTCAAGGCCCCAAACAATCTATAATGGTGAGGTAACACTTCACGTACAAGTTTGTTGGGGTCTTCCACTGTATTCAGTGCTCCGAGTGTAGCCTCCTGCATGTCAGTGAGACCTGACGTAGATTGGGAGACTGCTTCGCTAAGCACGTTTACACCGTCTGCGACAAAATGCTTGTTTTCCCAGTGGCCACCCATTTCAATTCTCCTTCCCATTCCCACCCTGTCAGTCTATGGCCTCTTCCACTGCCACAATGAGGCTATATTCAGGTTGTCAGAGCAACTGATTTAATCCACCTGATTAGCCTCCAATCTGAGAGAACAAACATCAATTTCTCTAACTTCTGCTAATTGCCCTCTTCCTCATTTGCCCATTCCTACTTCTCGCTCTCAACATCTACTGACATGCCCCATCACCTCCCTCTAGTGCTCACCCCTTCCCGTTCTTCCATGATATTTTGTCCTCTCCCATCAGAATCAATGGTTCAATAGTTCCATTTAATATCAGAGAATATATACAACCTGAAATTCTTACTCTTCGCAGACATCCATGAAACAGAAGAAAATCTGCAAAGAATGTATGACAGGAAAACATTAGAACCCCACGCTTAACTCACACACATGCAGCTGCAAAATCATGAACCCTTGCCCCACCGGCCTCAGCAAAAACATCACCCTCCCACACCACCCGCCATGCAAACCATCACAAAGCCCCCAATGAGACCATGATCCACAGTGCATCAGGAAACTATTGTTCATCCCAATACATCAACATCCACAGGTTCTTCTCATGAGAGAGAGAGAGAGAGGGAGCCCAATAGCTCGCTGTTTTTTGTTACAGTCTGCAGGTCTCCTTCTCCAGCCCCATATCTCTTTGTCCAATCAACTTCCAGCTTTTTACCTTCTTCTCCTCTCCCGGATTCTCCTAACACCTGTCAGCTTGAACTTCTTCCTCTGGTCCCCTAACTTTTTTTCTGACTTCTTCCATTGTCTTCTAGTTCCAATGAAGGGTCTCGGTCCAAAACATTGAGTATTTACTCTTCTTCATTGATGCTGCCTGAGTTGCTGAGTTCCTCCAACATTCTGTGTGTGTTGCTTTGGATTTCCAGCATCTGCAGATTTTCTTGCGTCTGTCTGGCCTGACACAAAAATGGGGAGATACCTATCATACCGGGTACTGTCCCATCAGAATGAAACTGATTATCAGCACAAGCATGGAAGTGCTTGTCACCAACACCCATAAATAATGTATCGGTGCCTGGAGTGTTATGTGTACAAATGTGGTCATGAGAAATGTGATAGAAGAATGGACTAATTGCTGAATTCTGGAGGCGAGGCAAGAGTGACAGGCATTAACCTTAAAGCAGAATTGACTAAGCGGCGTCGTGGATGGTTCTGAAAATTATGTTGATTTTAAGTAAACAATAACTTTCCAAAGCTTGGTCTTGGAAACTCACTTGCTGCTCAGAAACGTGTTCTCTCCAGGTGGGAGCTTTGGCTCTTTGAAATGAAATGTTACAATGTTTGGATTATGTGATGGTAGTGAGTCAAAGAGGGCGTGTTTTCACTTTCCATCTTGTTTTCTATAATGCACTTCTCTGGGTACAGAACCTTGCTCGTTCTCTACTGTTTGTTCTACAGTATCTTCTCATTTTTATAGATATACTATTGGGTTCTGTATTCATAAATTGCATTGCAATTCCTTTCACGCATCAACATTGAGACTCGTATCTAACAATGGTTGTGTCCACAAATTAACTCGTTTTTAAGAGGGGTAGGAACTCTATCAATAAGAATTAGTTTGCTAGAATGGTCTAGATCAAGTTTTTCCAGCCGGGGTTCCGCGAGAAGTCACTCAGGTTCTGTGAGAGATGGTAATAAATGAAAAATAAACCATCGTTTTTTGAACTGCCTGACGTGCAATGCTGGTGTTAAAGTTGAAATTGAAAAAAACTCGGGAGACCACCTTCTTATAGTTACAACAGTTTATAGCGCACCCTCCTGCAGGAGTTTGAGATCCAGTTGTCAAAGGGAAGGCACATAAGTACTGCCACCATCTGACAGGTGGACCCACTCTCTCCAGTTACAGCTGTATATTTACACATAGTAAGCCCCGTACGTTACTGTTCCAATGTGTCCTTTGAACTGGTGTGCCCACCAAGTCTGTTGGTGCGAAACTTAGTTACAGATAAGAGAGTCTGCTAGATCAAGGCTTAATTACAGATTGATGTGCTGTCCAGTTCTTATGAGTTATTCCCTTTGCTAGGCCCTGACTTAATTACAGATGGAAGTTCATTCCTGGCCTTATCGGTGAGTCCTCTTCTCCCTACTCAAGCGAGGGTACAATGTACAATGTTATCAAACTCTCTATGTCTCTCTGCAAACCAAGGGAGAACTAGTATAAGCCTTTAGCTAATTGCTGAAAAGAGTGTTTACTTCAGTTCAAAAACTCCTATTCAGTCCCAATTATTCTTTTAACTAGCGGTTACATAGGTTCAAAATGATTTTTTTTATATATCCCCAATTCCTCACTAGCACTTATGATGGTGAGCAGTGACCGAGCAGCCCCGTTTGCAATCTCATTAGAGGTTTCTCAGTCCGGTATGGCAGTACGCAGTAGGACCGTGTTTATTTGGTTGACTCCATTCTCAGCTTTTCACTTAAGATATGGGAGGCCGTTGATAATTGGTGAGCATTGTATTGCACGGAGGGAAGGACAGTAGGCCAATGAGCAGCGAGAAGTGCGTAGTCCGAGAATTGAATTGACTCACCAATTTTTATAGTTTATTAACCAGTCTGACTTACAGACATTTCTGACGGGCCAATTTGGTGATTTTTGAATTGCAATCTTCTGAGTAATTTCATTGCATTTGAGCAACAACCCACACAAAAAAGTCCGACTTTGCCATAAAGCTCCTTATTAATGGGTTTTACATGGCCTGGTGAGCCAGGCTGTCATATTCCATTGTGACTCATCTATGACAAACAACTTATAAATTCAGCAATGGCTGCAGCAACATTGAAAAGACACTTAACCACAAATCACAGCCGTATGACACGTAAAAAAGCTGGTTATTGGAATCTCAGAACAAAAACAATAAAACTTTTCTTAATAAATTCACAATCATTAAAAGGGTCAGGAAGCAAGTTATTATCAGAACTTATTATCCAGAAAAGGAAAAGCCACACAGTTGCTGAGAACCTAATAATGTCAGCATGTAAAATTATCGTGGGTATAATGCTAGACCAGGTGCAGTAGGAGAAATTGAAAAGGTTTCACGCTCGATGATGTTGGCTATTTCTACAATTGCAAAGATCGGGAGGGAAGAAGAGTCCTCAGGAGCGACAGCACGATCCTTGTTGATGGTAGAATTCTGGATCTGCAGACTGGAGCAGTAGGGACACGAGAGCAGCTGGGATGCGGATGCTTGGGTAGTCGGATCCTTCCTGCGTCTTCTTTTCCCTTCAGCAGCCACTGTTCTGGATTCCGCAATATTCTTGTCTGCCCTGTGGAGCAGCGTTCTCCAGCGGTCTCTGTCACAAGACAGCTGCTGTCACTCTTTGACCTCGATATTTGCCGGAAGGAGCAGCTGCTTAAGTTGTTCTTTGTACCTCTTGCGCGGGACACTATGATCACTCTAGCCCTGAGAGAGTTCTCCACAGTGTACTGATTTTGATAACTGGGAGTTGTCCATGCGAGACACGTAGTCTGGCCACCGCAGCTGCCTGAGCAACAAATGGACATTGAGCCTTCTCCAGGACCTCGTTGTTGGAGACAGGATCTTGCCAGCTGATACTTATGATGGAGTGTAGGCAGCCCTGATGGAAGCACTCGATCAACCGGATTTGCTCGCGGTAAAAGACCCAGGGTTGGGAGCCGTATAGTAGTGTTGTGACGACCACAGCCCTGTACATATGGATTTTTGTGGATAGCTGTAGCTGGTGGTTCCTCCACGCACTTTCCTGGAGGTGCCCAAAGGCACTGGTAGCTCTGGCGATTCGATTGTTTTCGACCCTTTCTGCCATTGCGTCCTTGGAAATGTCGCTGCCCAGGTAGCTGAACTGCTCAACCGTGGAGACAGGGTGGTTTTCAGTGTTGTAAATACCATGCGGGGGCTTCTGATGGAGGATCATTGTTTTCTTCAGACTGACTGTTCACCCGAAAGCCCTTGCAGCCTTAGCAAACTGAGGGACTGCAGCCTGTAGCGCAGTGATCGCCAACCCATCGATCACGATCGATTGGTCGATCTTTGAGACTTTCCCAGTAGATCACAAAAAAAAGAAAAAGAAATACATAAATACAGTTGAGAGATTGTTTCAGGGTGCGGGGTTTTAGTTCCGTTCTTTCTGCCCAGTGCGCATGCGTGTAGCTCCCCCCCCCCCCCACCCCCGCCCCCGCACTACACAGTGCACTTCAATGGTCCACAAACACCGGGCTGCGAGGAAACGATATGAGTCAGCTGCCCCTTTCCTCATTCCCTGTCACGCCCACTGTTGAACTTGAAAACACGCGAGGTCATCAGTCGCTTAAACGCAGTGATACCCTCGCGCCAGGTATCACTGGTTGGCCTCGGGTAACTGGCCGCCTCGCGCAGCCGGCGGGAAGTGCCCTTGCTATCGGTCTGGAGCGCGGACAGCTGGGCGCCGCCTCTAAACCTATTCACCACACCTAATGTTTGTGGGGAACCCCGTGCTAAAATATTCACAGACGACCTAATTCGGGCTCAGGGTTTCGTAATTAGCAGAGCAACTACCTCGCTGCGATCTACTGAAACAAACTTTTGTTAGCCGATAGATCCTACAAGGGGGGCAGCCGTGCATCCTGTCGCACTCCTCACTCGCTTGGTCGGTCACTCTCTTTGGACTGCAACTGCCGCGGCCCCGGAAAGGGGACCTCCGGTCCTTACCTTCTCCTCTCACCCCACCCACGACAAGCCGCACCTGGCCAACACCAAGGCATCTGGCAGCGGGCGGGCGGGAGGCTGGAGCTCGGGCCCGGAGACTGTCTAATGAGGCAATGAAGCCCTCAAAACTGCTTTGGCACCTTGAGCCCAAGCACCCTGCATTTAAAGACAAACCCGTTGAGCTTTTTTCCAGCGGAAAAAACGTGAGCAAGCGGGACAGCAGTTAAGTGCTGAGAGCCATGAAAACTAAATGGCGGAATATACTGGACATAAGGAACTGCCTTCGAGTATCGCTGTATTCCCATCGTGTTTAACACCACCCTGCCCCCTGACGGCCGGTCCGCAAGAATATCGTCAATATTAAACCGGTTCGCGATGCAAAAAAAGGCGGGTATCCTTGGTGTTTATACATTATTTCTACTTCCGGGTTGCAGGATTTTACTTCTGGTCTATTCTGCCCCAGTGCGCATGCGTTTAACTAATTGATCTGGGGTAGATCTTGCCTTTCACTAAGGCTGAGATAGGGGATCTTGGGCTTAAAAATGTTGGTGACCACTAGGTAGCGCGTCCTTTGTGTGCATGAGAATAGCACTTTCATCCGCATACAGTGGCATGGAAACATTTGGGCATCCCTGGTCAACATTTCTATTACTGTGAATAGCTAAGCAAATAAAAGATGAACTGATTTCCAAATGGCATAAAGATAAAGATGATACATTTCTTTAATATTTTTGGCAAGAAAACTTTTCTATTTCCATCTTTTACAGTTGCAAAGTAACAAAACAGGAAAAGGGCCCGAAGTAAAAGTTTGGGCACCCTGCATTGCAGTACTTAGTAACACCCCTTTTGGCAAGTACCACAGCTTGGAAACGCTTTTTCTAGCCAGCTAAGCATTCTGTCATTCTTGTTTGGGGGACTTTAGCCCATTCTTCCTTGCAAAAGGCTTATTGGTCTGAGACTCTTGGGCCGTCTTGCATGCACTGCTCTTTTGAGTTCTATCCACAGATTCTCAATGATGTTGAGGTCAGGGGACTGTGAAGGTCATGGTAAAACCTTCAACTTACGCCTCTTGAGGTAGTCCATTGTGGATTGTGAGGTGTGATCAGGATCATTATCCTGTTGTAGAAACCATCCTCTTTTCATCTTCAGCTTTTTTACACACAGAGTGATGTTTGCTTCCAGAATTTGCTGGTGTTTAATTGAATTCATTGTTCCCTCTACCAGTAAATGTTCCCCATTCGACTGGCTGCAACACAAGCCAAAAGGATGATCTATCCACCCCCGTGCTTAACGGTTGGAGAGGGTTCTTTCAATGGAATTCTGCACCCTTTTTTCTCCAAACATACCTTTGCTCATTGCAGCCAAAAAGTTCTATTTTAACTTCATCAGTCCACAGGACCTGTTTCCAGAATGTATCAGGTTAGTTTACATGTTCCTTTGAACCTTTTGAATAGAACATTTTGCCTTTTGGAAATCAGTAAATCTTTTACTCACTTAGCTATTCACAGTAACAGAAATTTTGACAAGGGGTGCCCAAACTTTTGTATAGTAACTTGAAAATGGGTTCCTGCATGTTTTTTTTTGTTCGGGCAAGAATGTCGCCACTCTCAAGCAGCATGATAATTCGACATATTGATTGCATGTCACATGATCCTGAAGAGGATTTGTGTGATAAACTGAAAAACAACAGCTTCTCTATCCAGGTTGCTGAGCCAACAGATTTCACCAAAATATTATGTAATAATGATTGTATGATTTTTGATGATGGTGAAATTCAAGAAAATAATTGCCGTTGCAAACAGCTGCCCGCAACAAGCAAAGGACAAGATATATTTAAAATTTTGTCTTCATATCTGGAAACAAATGTCCTGTCTTGGAGAAACTGTATTGGCACCAGTACTGATTTTGCCCCATCAATGGTTCCTGCCTTGAGAGTTTCGTTTCTCTTGTCCATGAACAAAAATAAATGCACTGATTTCGTCAGAAAGATGTACTGATGTCAAAAAGTTTTGAAAAGATGAAATGAAGTTCTGGATGATGTTCCAAAAGTGGTTAACTTTATTAAGGAAAAATTGTTAGCTTTATTAACTCCAGAATGTTTAAAATACTGTGTGAAAACCGGGACAAAGAGCAGACCAATCTCCTGTTACATATAGAAATCCGGTGGCTTAGAGTTATCAAAAGGATGTTTGATCTGAATGGTGAATTGCAGCTGTATTTTCAAGAAAATAGTCAGCCAGATTTTGCTTAGTGCTTTGAAGAATAAGAATG
This sequence comes from Hemitrygon akajei, assembly GCF_048418815.1. NCBI lineage: Eukaryota > Metazoa > Chordata > Chondrichthyes > Myliobatiformes > Dasyatidae > Hemitrygon > Hemitrygon akajei. The sequence goes on from NC_133139.1 coordinate 44,235,071, forward strand.
GCCGCATAAACTAACCTAATTAACAGACGTTTTTCGTCATATAAACCAGCTGAACAAGTCTCTGCTGCGTTTTGACCAGAGTCAAAACATTTTGACTCAGGTGACAAAATTCTTTGATTTCAAAGGAAAGTGAATCTTTGGAAAGATCATGTTGCAAAAGGAAATTTTGAAATGTTTCCACTGCTGCTTTGGCTTGTGACTGAGGAAGGATCAGAAAGTCTCGAGACTTATCGAAAACCATCTAAAAGAACTGCAGAGCAAAACTGAACAGAATTTTGCTTCTCTTTCAAAACAAGTGTGTGACTGGGTGCGGGACCTTTCCTCTAAATCATCTGCTCAGCCTTGAGCTTGAGGTTGAGAGAAGAGGAACTTTGTGAGATGCAGTCTGTTTGTGCAGTCGAGAGAAACCTCCACTGAACAAGTTCTGGATTTCAGTGGAAGAACTGTATCCCGCAGCCATAGGGAAACAATGAACATTTTGCTGCAGTTTTCAACTTCTTATATGTATGAGCAAGCTTTTTCTTGTTTGTCAAGCATCAAGGACAAGGATTGAGATCCTCTCATTTCCATTCAAGGTGAAATCTGTGTGTGCTTATCTCAAGTTCGACACATAATTGAGTATTTGTGCACAAAATATAAGGACAGGTTTCACATGCTGGGGCTATATTTCAGCCTGATCATGTCTTTTATGAGAAAATGTATTTTTCAATAACTTGAATAAAACTGTCTTTGCTATATTTTCATTCTTATTGTTTTGGCTTATGCTTTTTAGTAACTTTACTATTTAACATGATGTAAGCATCATTTATTAAAATCAATTTAAAACCTTTTAATTTCAGAACCTTTCAATTAAGCAATTTACAAAATTAAAGCAGTTGCAGAAAAGAGACCCCCTGGCCTACCTGGAATTCAGTCTCTTGTCCTCTTGAATTTGTTAGTGTTTTTGGTCTGATGGTACAATAAGCATTCCTGGCCTATTCACGCCAGTGTCATCATTTCTCCAGAGCCAACTTGACAGCAAGCAGCTCTCTGTTTCCAATGTTGTAGTTCACTTCTGCAGAGATAGCCGCCTGGATCCAAGATCCAAGATGGCGGCGCGACGCGGCTTGCAGCGGCCACTCCGGAACTGATTATCTGTTATTTGTGAAGTGGGGTGCCGTGCGCAATCATAATCGATTGAAAACGGACGTGGAAGCACGGAGAAACATCGGGAAATTCCAGGAAGACCTTCTTCGTTGCTGCTGCTGCTGTGAGGTCCGGGACTCAGCTGGGAAGAACAGGCACACAGTCCTCGGGGTCGCGTTGCCAATGGCTGTTGGCGGGGCCGTCTTAATACGCTCGGCAGAGGATGGTGCTCAGAGAAGCTGTGCCAGAGGGGATGGTCGTCGGCTCGGAGGTTCGACGGACTGTGGTCGCTTTCGGTGTGTGCTGCGTCTGCAAGGCTGGTTTCGACGGAGCTTCCATTGTGTGCTGCGTCTGCGAGGCTGAGTCGGGCGGCGCCTTGGAAGTCCATAGCGGGGGTATTCCCTTCTGCTGCCGGCGTGGGATGGCGAGTCTGCCGGGACCCTGGGGACTTGTGGAAACTGTGGTGATTTATTTTGAACTTACAGTCCTTTAACATCTTGGACTATTTTTACTGTCCCCATAGTCTGTTTTTTTTAATCAATTATGCTATTGTTTGCACTGTTGTAACTATATGTTGTAATAATGTGGCTTTGTGCAGGTCTTGTAGCTTTAGTGTTTGGTCTTGTTTTTGACTGGTGGATATGGAGCTCCTTTCCGGGGAACGCGCTAGACGGTAGCGCAATATTAATATGCAGCAGCCTCTCTCGACTCTGGGTTGGGGATTGCCAAACGTTACGTGGATTTTCTGGTGTAGTCTGTTTTGTCATATGCTTTTGTGATATCATTCTGGGGGAACATTGTCTCATTTTTAAACTGCACTGCATTTGTGGTTTCTAAATGACAATAAACTGAATCTGAATCTGAAAAGAACACACGTGGGTGCAGTTTATTACCCGAAGGTGTCCTTGAGACAACATGCACCCCCTCCAAGGTCGGAGATGGGGCAAATGTCCACGCTCCTCATGGCATTTATAAATTCCTCCGAATCGGAGCAAATCTCCTACCTTGGCTCCCAGTGCATGGTGGCCCATGTCAGGGCTCTCCTGGTCAGGTGAGAGAGGTCACGAAGGCCATGTTTCTGCATTCCGCATGGAACCAGGCCTGGTGGAGTTCGAGCACCAACATATATGGTGTAAGGAGCTGTGGCAAATTCCCGAGGTACTGCGCAATATTCTCTGGGGTAGGAAGATGTACTGGCTCCACAGAGCAACCGACATCCTCACCCGAGCGACTCTGACTTCCTCTCTGCAATAGTTGGCACACAATGACCTGGAGGTTGTGTATTTCCAGGGGCGATCTTGTAATTTTCTCGCTGTTGCTGACCACAACTGATGAATGACTCTGCTACACCTCTGAGTCCATGTTGCCTCAATCGCACTGTGATGAGAGAACTTAAAGAGGAAGGGGGATTATCCGTGACTCTGATCGAGACACCATACAGGACTGAAACTAGAACTGAGAACTAAACTAGGTACTTGCATATAATCCATGTTTGTCTACGTTTAAGCTCTGGACCTCAGTTCACGTGCTCTTTAAATATTAATTCCTGGTGCCAAAAGATGTCCGTTAATTTATGGGGTGACCTGAATCTTCAATGGCATTGCGCCTGCTCTCCATATTCCAGAGAGTAGTAGCACCTAAACTGAAGATATTGGCATAATATTGTTGTGTCATAACACATATAACAGCTTGACCAGTGAGGTTCGAGAGTCTTTGGTTCAAGAGTGCAGTCCTGTCAGTTGAGGAGATTCCTCTTGATAAGCCTACAAGAGAAGAGAGTGTACTTGATTTGGTATTGGGAAATAAACTTGGTCAGCTGTCAAATCTCTCAGTGGGAGAGCATTTTGGAGATAGTGATCATAATTCTATCTCCTGTACAATAGCATTGGAGAGAGATAGGATCAGACAAGTTAGAAAAGCGTTTAATTGGAGTAAGTGGAATTATGAGGCTATCAGGCAGGGGATTGGAAGCTTAAATTGGGAACAGATGTTCTCCGGGAAAAGTACAGAAGAAATGTTGCAAATGTTAAGGCGATATTTGTGTGCAGTTCTGTTTAAGTACATTCCTATGAGACAGGGATGTTATGGTATGGTACAGGAACCGTGGTGTACAAAGGCTGTAACAGATCTAGTCAAGAAGAAGAGAAAACTTACAAAAGGTTTAGAGAGCTGGGTAATGTTAGAGATCTAGAAGATTATAAGGCTAGCAGAAAGGAGTTTAAAAGGAAATTAAGAGAGCCAGAAGGCACCATGATAAGGCCTTGGCAGGCAGGATTAAGAAAAACCCCAAGGCATTCTACAAGTATGTAACGAGCAAGAGGATAAGACATGAAAGAATAGGACCTATCAAGTGTGACAGTGGAAAGTGTGTATGGAACCGGAGGAAATAACAGAGGTACTTAATGAATACTTTAGTATTCACTACAGAAAAGGATCTTGGTGATTGTAGGGCTGACTTGCAGCAAACTGAAAAGCTTGAGCAGGTAGATATTAAGAAAGAGGATGTGCTGGAGCTTTTGAAAAGCATCAAGTTGGATAAGTTGGGGTCGGGGACCGAATGAGATGTAACTGAGACTACTGTGAAAGGCAAGGGAGGAGATTGCTGAGCATTTGGTGATTATCTTTGATTCATCAATGGGGATGGGAGAGGTTCTGGTGGATTGGAGGGTTGCGAATGTTGTTCCTTTATGCAGAAAAGGGAGTAGAGATAGCTCAGGAAATCATAGACCTGTGAGTCTTACTTCAATTGCTGATAAGTTGATGGAGAAGATCCTAAGAGGCAGGATTTATGAATGTTTGGAGAGGTGTAATATGATTAGGAATAGTAAGCATCGCTTTGTCAAGGGCTGGATGTACGTAACAATCCTGATTGATTTTTTTGAGGATGTGACTAAACGCATTGTTGAAGGAAGAAAAGTAGGTGTAATGTATATGGATTTCAGCAAGGATTTTGATAAGGTACCCTATGCAAGGCTTATTGAGAAAGTAAGGAGGCATAGGATCCAATGGAACATTGTTTTGTGGTCCAGAACTGGCTTGTCCACAGAAGGCAAAGTCTGGTTGTACCCCTGTCATGTTCTGCATGGAGGTTGGTGACAAGTGGTGTGCCTCGGGGATCTGTTCTGGGACCCTTAGTCTTTGTAATTTTTATAAAAAGACCTAGATGAGGAAGTGGGTGGATAGGTTAGTAAGTTTACTGATGACACAATGGTTGGAGGTGTTGTGGATAGTGTAGAGGACTGTTAGAGGTTACAGCGGGACATTGACTGGATGCAAAACTGGGCTGAGAAGTAGCAGATAAAGTTCAACCCAGATAAATGTGTACTGGTTCATTTTGGTAGGTCAAATATGATGGCAGCATATAGCATTAATGGTAAGATCCTTGGTAGTGTGGAGGATCGGAGAGATCTTGGGGTCTGAGTCCATAGGATGCTCAAAGTAACTGCACAGGTTGATTCTGTAGTTAAGAAGGCATACAGTTTATTGACTTTGATTAATCGTGGAATTGAATTTAGGAGCCGAGAAGTAACGTTGCAGCTGTTAGGACCCTGGTCAGTCCCAATTTGGAGTACTGTGCTCAGTTCTGATCGCCTCACTATGGGAAGGATGTGGACGCCATAGGAAGGGTGTGGAGGAAATTTACAAGGGTGTTGCCTGGATTGCGGAGCATGCCTTATGGAAGTATTTTGAGTGAACTCGGCCTTTTCTCCTTGGAGCAACATAGGATGCAAGGTGAACTGATAGAGGTGTACAAGATGATGAGAGGCATTGATCATGTGGATAGTCAGAGGTTTTTTTTCCCCAGAGCTGAAAAGGTTGCCACAAGAGGAAGCAGTTTTAAGATGCTGGGAAGGAGGTCCAGAGGGGATGTCATGGGTAAGTTTTTTTTACTCAGAGAGTGGTGAGTGCATGGACTGTGCTGCTGGAAATGGTGGTGGAGCCAGACATGATAGAGTCTTTAACGAGACTTTTGGATAGGTACATGGAGTTTGGAAAAATAAAGGGCCATGGGTAAGCCTAGTAATTTCTGAGGTAGGGACAGGCTTGGCACAAATTTGTGGGCTGCAGGGCATTTATTGTGCTGCAAGTTTTGTATGTTTCTCTCAATTTGTTCTGTGTATCATTTCCACTCCCTCAGGAAGGTCGCAGGGAGTGAGATGCACCAGAGAAACAAGACAGATAGAGAAAAGTGAGATTGTAACTTGAATGAGCTCAAGACGATTTTGTTGTCAAATGTTTCTGGAGCAAATGTGATATGGAGATTAATTTCATTGCAAACCGAATTTGAGGAGATAGTTCAATAGACTCTTTGGTGGATGGACTCAAAGGGATTTCTGTACAATTAAGATCATATCCCCTGTGTCTATGAATGAATGAAGAAATTTCACACTGCATTTGGGGAGCATTTGGGGCCACCGGTAGAGCTGCCTGATAAGGACCCTGCGCTAAATATCCTGAGGTGGAGAGCCCGGAGACCCCTCTCTAATTAGAGGTTCAAACTTGTTTTTGTGATAATTTGTGTACATGAACAGATTAATGAAAATATTGGAGATCTCTTGGGGCACTAGATGGAGTAGGTCGTATTTTGGCTTTGCTCCATTCATTTTTCAATTTTTTTACCACCCTTTCACTATTTATATTAAAGTGTTTATAACCCTTTTAAGTGCCTGAACTTCGATTTTTAATTGCTGAAAATGAATACCAGAGGGCAAAACGCATTGGTAATGGAAGTGGAAGGCACAAAAGAGATCCTAAACTACTTAACGAATCTCCACTCACTTTGAAAGCTATGTCAAAACTCCTGGATGATAAATTCAATTAAAAAAATCTACTTTGGAAGTACTTTTAAAGGAGATCGAAAGCAAACTGGGAGCTCTTATGCAAGAGAGTGTAAAACAACAGCGACAAATAACTGAACTCAATGTAACTGGAAGACAGAGAGATCGCAGACTGGATGCGCAGGAAAAGAAATTAAATTCAGCTGCTCAGACACTGGAACAGTATAAACTCAAGATTATTGACCTGAAAAGTCACAGTCGTAGACAGAACCTGCGAATAAAAAGACTCCGTGAAGATGTTGAGAGTGGTGATCTTACTAAATTTTTCTCTCAATTTTTAATGGACGTGTTCTGTTCTGAAGCTTTCTCTACTATTCCTATATTGGATCGCATGCATCATGCTCTGTAATCTAAATCACCTAAAGAGGGGAAACCTGGGCCTGTTATACTTCGATTCTACTATGTGCAAACCAAGGAGCACTTAAATGAAATTGCCTTTTGGAAAGGGGTCATGGTACACGGGGACCTCAAGTTTTGACTGGTTGGAGACTATAGTCCCAAGGTGATGTGAGAGAGATTGCTTTTTAAACCAGAGATGTCCGAGCTTTATCAAAGAATGTTTCAACCAGCTCTGTTATTTCCATCCTGTTTAAGGGTTGTTCTGCATGACAAATCATGTAAATGGTTTAAATCTGTGAAAGAATCTCAACAATTCCTTGACGACCAACGTTTGATCCCAGCTGTCTAATAAATTGAATGTCTCTTCGTGTCTGTACTCATTTGGTTTATAGGTTGATAATCAGTTCACAGATTTAGACTTTTGAAATCTGCAGATTTTTGCCGTTGGTTTTATAACACTTGTATTCTGTTTTGGAGTTTGGAGTATGCTTTTATGTTTGAGTTCCTTTTTTTTCTTTTGTTACTTTATTATTTTCAATTGTTCGTCTTTTGAAAGTAATTAAGAAATTGATTTGATGATTGACTTGTTTTTTCTCTGAAATATTAATAAGATTGTATATGCCGTATTGTTTATAGCATTCCCTTCTCAATGTTTTGACTAAGGTGGAAGTCCGCAATTTTCTCAATTATTTTTTGTGTCTGTATTCATTTAACTTATAAATTAATAATCTAGTTTATAGATCTGACTGCTAGAGTTTGAAGTTTTTTATGATCTCGTGACTGAATGTTTTTTTCCCTGAAATATTAAAATGATTGTATTCTATTTCACTTTTTAAAGATTTCACTTCTCAGAATGTTTTGCAAATATGGCATTCCTTTTTCATTGTTTTGACTGGGTGGTATTTTACATCTTTTTTTTTAATTTTGGAGACTTACCATCAAGAGATTGGGGGTAGGGGAGGTAGTAGTTAGCTTTCTGGCTGTCTATTGGCCAGTTTTCGGACTTTGTGAGTGATGGTGGGGCTATCTTTAGTTTAGTTTTTTTTTTCATCTGGGATGAACTGAAACAACAAATATGTCTGAATTTTTGGAACTTCCGATTCCTTGTTAAATCTTTTTCTCTCTCCCTGATTAATAAGTTTCCTATGCAGGAAGGTTAACCCTTTACATACCATATGGTTTATTCAAATAAAATGGATAATATTGCTAACTTTGTCTCATGGAATACGAATGTTTTGAATCAACTGATTAAATAAAAGAACATTTTTTAAGTTTTTCATTGATTGAATGCTCAGATTATCTTTGCCCAGGAAACTCATGTGAGGAAGAAGGATAATCAGCGTTTCTTTACATTTTTGAATGGAGAGAGATTTCAATCTAATTAACAGGCTAAAGTGCAAGGTGTATCTATTTTTATAGACTCCTCGATTTCATTTATTCACTATGAAAGAATCTCAGACCAGATTGGTAGATCAATGTTAATTACTGGATTACTTTAGAACCAAAATTTTGTTATGGTTAATATCTATGCACCAAATGCCGACTATCCTGAATTCTTTAAACATGTTTTTGTATCTCTTCCTAATTTAAATGACTATATGCTGATAATGGGCAGAGATTTTAACTGTTGTCTGAATCCTTTAATGGACAGGCCTGCGTACAATCAGGTACCTCCAAACAAATATGCTATTCTTATTAATTTCTTTTTAGTTGACTCCAGAATTTTAGATATTTGGAGGTTTTTACAACATAACGATAAAGAGTTCTCATTCTTTTCTAGAATTGACTACTTTTTTATCGACTCTCAATTCGTTCTGTCTGTTACTGCCTACGAGTACAATGCAATTGCTGTTTCCAATCATGCGGCCTTGAAACAATCAATCAAATTAACTGATGTAACTTTTAGTGCTAGGCAATTGCGGTTCAACTCTACTCTGCTTCAGGACTTAAACTTTGTTAACTTTGTTAAAGAACAGATTGCCTTTTTCTTTTCAACTAACTTTACGGAAGAAATTTCCAGAGGGATAATATGGGATACATTTAAAGTATACATCCGTGGGCAAATTATTTTATATTCTGCTGGATTGAAAAAACAGATTAGTAATGTAATACGTACATTGGTTGATAAGATTAAAAAAATTGATAAAAGATATTCTGCTGCTCCTAATCTGGAGTTTTATAAAAATAGATCTGAATTTAAGATACTATGCAGTTTATTATTAACACCCTGATTGAAAATTACTGACGTAAAACTAAGAGTCAATTTATATATATGGTGATAAATTGGGTACATTACAGGGCAACCAATTGAAAGTTACTTCGGCTAAATGGCAGATTACTAAAGTTCTTAAATGGGATGGTAGTTTGACGGTTGACCATGACGAAATTAATAAATCTTTTAAAGAATTCTATACCCTTTTATATCAATCAGAATTTCCCAATGATTCTAGCATAATGCATGAATTTTTAAGGAAATTGAATATTCTAAAATACCTCTTAATGAACGATTTGCATTGGATGCACCCATCACGGAAAAAGAAATAAAGAAAGTGAATTATTTGATGAATTCTGGTAAAGCACCTAGTTCAGATGGGTATACGGTAGAATTTTTCAAAACTTTTTCAAATCTGCTTTCTCCTTGGATACATAGAATCTTTAAGGATGCTTTATCTGCAGATAAATTACCACAATCCTTTTATGAATCATCTATTTCTAGAATTCCTAAAAAAGATAAAGACCCCACTGAAAGCGCATCATATTGACCTTTATCCTTGTTGAATGTGGACCCCAAAATCTTTTCATTGATATATCATATGCCGTTGGCTTCTGTTCTTAGAGATCTCCCTTTTTCGGGCCTTTTTGAGGTACTAGACAGGGCTGTTCTTTAAGTTCCTTAGTATTTGATATTTCCTTGGAGCCCTTGGCAATCGCTCTTTGTGATTCTCCCAATATATTTGGCATTATTCGTGGGAATGAGATACATAAGGTATCACTATATGCAGATGACCTGATATTATATATCTCTAATATAGAGAAATCCATCCCTGCAATAATATTACTACTTGCTCAGTTCAGTACTTTTTCTGATTATAAATTGAATCTTAATAAGAGTGAAAATTTCCTGTTAAATATGCAAGCTCCAGTCTATAGACAATCACCATTCAGACTGGTTACTGATGACTTTACTTATTTGTGCATTAAAATTATTACGAAGCATAGGGATCTATTTAAAGTTAAATTTTTACCCTTAATTGATCATGTTAAACAACTGCTTACTAATTGTTCCCCATTGTCCTTATCGTTGATTGGTAGAATTAATACTATTAAGATGATTATTTAACCTAAATTTCTGTATCTATTTCAGGCAGATCCTATTTTCATTTCTAAGTCCTTTTTCAATATTATTGACTCTAAAATTCCTTTATATATATATATCAGAATAAAAATCCGAGACAAAGTAAGAAATATTTACAGAAATCAAAAAAGGAGGGCGGTTAGGCAATGCCGAATTTTAGATTCTATTATTAGGCAATTAATATTAGATACTTAACATTTTGGACACAAGATCTGGATGAAATTTATTGCCTACGATGGGTAAACCTCGAGCGCAAGTCTGCACAGATGTTTTCATTGGCTTCTATTTTAGTGGCCTTGCTTCCCTTTGCACTTACTAAACTGAATAAACAAATCACTACTCCAATAATTAAACATACAATATGAATATGTTTTTTTTAGTTTCATAATTATTTTGGATTGAATAAATTTATCCTATCAAGTCCTATTATATCTAATTTTTTTCCCAACCTTCCAGAATTGATCATGCTTTTCTTTTATGGAGAACAAAGGGAATAACATGTTTTCGTGACTTATTCATGGATAACTGTCTCATATCTTTTGAATAGTTGTCGAATACATATAATCACATTTTTTTCAGATACTTACAGATTAGAAACTTTTTGAATATTAAGTTACTTACTTTTCTGGTATCACATCAAACTGAAATTACGGGAAAAGATTTAGGTTTAAATCCCTATCAGAAGAGCTTAATAGCAATTATTTATGATCTGATTATGAAAATATATCTAAGTACATCTGATAAAATTAAGAATGAATGGGAAAGAGAACGTCATGTACCTTTACTTATAGAGAAATGGGAGAAAATTCTCCAACTAGTTAACACTTCTTCAATATGTGCTAGTCACACCTTGATACAATTTAAGGTGGTTCCAAGGGCCCATATGTCCAAGGTTAGGTTAGCTCGTGTTTATTCCCATATAAATCCTGTCTGTGACAGGTGTAAATCTGAGATAGCTTCTTTGACACATATGTTCTGGTCTTGTCCTCTTTTGAAAAAAATATTGGAAATATATTTTTGATAATATTTCAGCAGTTTTGCGTCTTGATTTAAAACCTCATTGTATTACTGCAATATTTGGATTACCAGTAATGGACTCTAATCAATTATCCCCTTCAGCTTGCCATTTGATTGCATTTGTTACATTAATAGCCAGATGATCCATTTTATTTAAATGGAAAGATTCAATGGTTTGCCCAAACTATAAAATGCTTAAACTTGGAGAAAATAGGAGTGGCACTATCAACCCTTCATTTAAATTTCAAGAAACTTGGAGACCATTTCTTCAACATTTTCATATGACAAAAGCTGATCTTTTTCGAATCCGTCTCAATAACTTTTTGTTTGTGTATGGAGGAGCGGAGTTAATGATAAATAGCAATTTTAACTAATGAAACAAGGCAGCCCCCAGCTTTTGTTTTTTTTTTAAAGTTATTTGTTAGTTTAGGGTTTTTTTGTAAGAATATTTTTTCTTTGAAACTTTTTCATGTTTAGTTACTAAGAGATTGGGAGGCTCAGATTACACGTTATTCGGAATCTGTTTATGTATACGTTAACGATTATTAATGTAATCCTGATCTCTTTGTATCACTATCATTGTTATCTTTATCTATTTGAAACTTAATAAAAAAGATTGATAAAGATGAATGAAAATATTGTACTGCTGGTCAGGATGTCCTTGGATAATGCAGGACTGAATGTCGTTGGATATATTAAGAATCCCAAGGGAATCTAGAGCAACGAGGTAAGTGGGCGCATAAATGGCAAATGGCATTCCGGCTAGGTAAGTGCAATGGGTTGAAGTTTGGGAAGGCAACACAGTGTAATATGATCACAGTAAATGTTAAGTTCCTGGGGAGTTTTGTAAAACAAAGGGATGTAGCAGTGCCAGTATATTGTTCCCTGAATGTGTTGCCACGGATGGACAGTATGCTTACAAACATTATTTGGCACGTCATCCTTTATCAGTCAGCATTTGATTATAGTGCCGTTGTATGAGATAATCGTGCGTTAACACCTGTGTCATATGTACAGTTTTCATCCGTCTGTTGAAGGAACAAGGTAATTAAGCTGGGAAAGTAGCATAAAGAGTGATTTTTTAGAATATTGCTATGACCGAGAGCTTGAGTTATAGGAGATGTTAAACACGCAATGATATTTTCATTGAATAGCAAGAGAATGGAACAAAATGTAGAGGGGCAAAGACTAGATGAATACACACAGTTCTTTACCAAGTGAAAGTGAATTAAAAACATAGGGCGTAGGTTTAAGGTGACAGAATGAAATAGAGGAACCTGTGTCAGGTTATCCGGCAACTACAAGAATCCCAGAAAGTTCAGCAGTTTAAGCAAGACCAAAAATAATACTGAAATTAAGCAGGAGGAACTCAGACAAAACTACACAGGATCTTGAGGATCTGCATCACTCATGATATCTAAAATACTTGATGGAGGTATATAAAATTAAGAGGGGTGTGGAAAAGACAACAACGACAATGCAAAAACATTAAAAATGCAATGGTTATCAAAACAGTGCAAATTGAACAAAAGTGATAAATACAAAGAGTTTTTCACAATCTCCTTGATAGATCCCAAGTGGGACATATGCAGCACAAAGCAAAAGCCCAGAGCTACTTCAAAAATAATCAAAGTAGAAATGTAAGGTGAACAATCCAAGGATCATTGCATTCTCATGAGGTTACACTGTGAAAATACAACCCACATCCTATGTGGAAAGAAATATATATTTTCAAATGACACTTGGTGTGACAGAACTCCCCTTTCAAATCCGTCTCCTGGCAGCTTGGGGTGATTCGGGTGAAGCCAATGAAAATCAGTAATGAGGTCAGGATGTAAGATACCCCAGACTGGAACCCAACTCCTCTCCTCCAGGTTACAACCCTCCCAATCAACTAAACACTGACAGTGCCCATTAACTTGAAAGGAGTGGAGCAATCTCTGGAGAGTGTAAACAGGTGCTCTATTTATGATTCTGGGAGGATTGAGAGGCTTTGGTATAGGGGCCAAAGGACGACAGATTCAGCGTTTAAATTCAGAGATGTGAAAAGGGGGATGGATTTGGCAATACCTGGGAAGCTGTCATCTATATATTACAGGATTGATTCTCCTAACAACACTCTTAACAGGGCCCAATGAAGCCAAGAGCTTGTTTCCAGGATTCTAGTTTAAGGGGAACAGTTGGGTAGACCCACAGAAAAGAAGTATCCAGTCATGTCCTCTTGTGTCCATGGAATTGCTGCCTTTTCTTTTTAACCACTCTGCATCAGTTATCAATTCCTTTTTGATCGATTTTGGGTTGATCGAATTATGGAGGCATTTACAACCTGATAATGGATTATATTCCCTCTTTTTGCATGTCTACAAAAAATATTCGAGGATTGATTATATTGTAATTGATCCCTGCCTTTTGTCTAATGTTAAAAACTGTGAATATAACGCTATTGCTATATCTGATCATGTGCCTTTGAGTTTGTCCTTTGAATTTGACGATGTAATTTTTGTCCGTCCACCATGGTGCATGTCTCAGACTTTATTGCAAAACTCTGATTTTATCAGTTTTATTGAAAGCCAGATAAAAGAATTTTTTCTTTTTAATGATATAGGAGGTATGTCCAAATTAATTATCCGGGATACATTCAAAGCATTTTTACGTGGTCAGATTATGTCTTATTCAGCTAAACTTAAAAAAAAAGACAGAAGTAGAATTAGATAAAATTTCAAAACAAGTTAAAGATTTAGATAATGTCTATGTGGTTTCCCCTAATATTGACTTATTTAAAAAAAGGTTGGAACTTCAATCACAATATAACCTATTATTAACTCATCCAATCGTAGGTTATCTACATAAATTAAAGAGCCAATTTTATATGTTTGGAGATAAAAATAATAAATTACTTGCATTTGTTATGAGGGATGAACAGCTCTGATGGGCAGAAGGATGCAGAGTTGCCCATGCCCCCCCCCCCCGGGAGAATCGCAAACCGTTACTGTTGCTATGCTGCTAATGAGAGAGAGAGATGAGGGAAAAACATGCTGGAATTGGAACATCTGCTACAGATAAGAGAGAGATACAGAAGGGGGAGAGAGGCTTGTTGACTCACCATATTATGACTTCTGAAAGACTTATGGCTTCTGAGAGGATTGTTTACCTTATACTATTCTGTTCATTAAAATTCCTCAGTGGACAGCCAGAGTGGACTGGTTTGATGGACAAAGCCATTCAAAACTGATTGACACCTGAGACCCCATGAGTAGGGATAAAAATGAGTTCTGGGGAGACACCCCTCAGACACACCAGGAGACATACTAGTGAGCACTGCTTGTGTGTTGGAACCCACGAGAAGGTGTGGGGCATTGGGGACCGAACAAAGGATCGGTCAGTTTAACTCAGAGTTATATCAGGGCCGGTGGGGGCTTGTGTGTGTGTCCGCCCTTGCCTGGGTGACGAGTCCACCACAGAAGAGCGGTCCAGCTGAAGGACAGAGGGGTCATACCTGAATGGCCACAACACATCGACAGATCAAGAACGTAAAGGAAGGTTTGCCTGTCTGTAGCCGTTACTTCTCTCTCCCTCTCCCTCTCCCTCTCCCTCTCCCTCTCCCTCTCCCTCTCCCTCTCCCTCTCCCTCTCCCTCTCCCTCCCTCCAACAATTACAACACAACGACCAACATCTACCTCAGCACATATGAACTGAACTTTATATTCACATATGACAATCCATTATCCCCTAGACATCGATAGAGCTTGTTTATTATTGATTATTATTTTACCCACACTTTTAGGTTTAGTATTGCTAACGTGTATTATCTATACATTTGCATTATTGATATTGATTTGGGTATTTTACTAATAAACACTGTTTGAAAAGAGTCGGACCAGACTCTAACGGATACTTCTTTCTCTGCTGGTTAGACACCCAGTTATGGGGTACTTAACACATTTCAATTAAAATTGGCTGGAGCCAAAAGGAAAATTTTGAAAATTCGTAGAAAGAATGGTACCTTGGCTCGGGAATATGAAGAAATCAATAAGATTTTCCAAGACTTTTATACTAAGCTTTATAACTCTCAATCTACAATAGATTCTTCTGAAATGAATGCTTTTTTACGAAAAATTGTTTTCCCTAAAATTTCTGCTGAGGATTAAAAAACTCTTGATGCCCAAATTACTGAATCTGAAATCCATAAAGCTATTTTTTCAATGCAATCTGGTAAGGCCCCAGGACTTGATGGTCATCCTGTAGAATTTTATAAAAAATTTGGAAAACTGTTTTCTCCATATATGTTGGAGATGTTTAAAGATTCTTTTGTGATAAGTGACTTCCCCTCTATTTTCTATTTCTTTAATCCTCAAAAAGGATAAAGATCCTGCTGATTGTGCCTCATACAGACCTATTCCATTACTGAATGTTGATGCTAAGATTCTCTCAAAGATAATGGCCAATCGGTTGGAGACTTTTTTTTGGGTAAAATCATTTTTAACGATCAAACAGGCTTTATAAAGGGTCGTTATTCTTTTTCAAATATTCAGAAGTTATTTAACATTATATATTCGCCTTCTTCTAAAACTCCACAATGTGTTATATCTTTGGATGCTGAAAAAGCATTTGATTGAGTCGAATGAAAATATTTAATGTTTTAGAAAAAATTGGTTTTGGTATTAATTTTAATAATTGGATTAAAATGATATATAAAGCTCCTGTTGCTACGGTTGTCACCAATAACTGTAGATGCCCCCTTTTTCCGCTATCACGGGAGACCAGTCAAGGTTGTCCATTAAGTCCTTTGTTATTTAACTTAATATTAGAACCCCTTGCTATTGCTCTACGTGAAGCTAGAAATATTCATGGGATTTTTATGAATGACACCATGCACAAGATCTCTCTTTATGCTGATTATTTATTGGTATATATATATCTATCCCTAAAGAATCTATTCCTGCTTTGTTAAAATTATTTGACAAATTTGGAGATTTTTCAGGATATAAAATAAGTTTTAGTAAAAGTGAATTACTTCCTTTAAATGAATTTGTCTCTATATATGATAATATTCCTTTCAAAGTTACGGATTCTTTTAGATATTTAGGTGTCAGAATTACAAAAAAAAGGATCTTTATAAAGCTAATTTTCCTCATTTAGTGGACTCCATGAAGTATTCATTTAGCAGATGGAGCCCACTTACATTTTCACTTGTTGGACGTATTCATATAGTTTTAATGATGATTTTACTAAAAAATTTTATATTTATTTCAGAATATTCATTTTTTTTGACTAAGAAGTTTTTGGTCGATTGACTCTATTATTCTCTCTTTTATTTGGGATAATAAAAGACCAAGGATCAGTAAAAATCAATTACAAAAGTTGAAACAGAACGGAGGTCTTGCTTTGCCTAATCTAAGAATGTATTATTGGGCTGTTAATTTGTGATATATGTCCTTTTGGTTATATTGGGGTGATAGGAATGACCGGCCAATCTGGGTAGACCTGGAACAGAGCTGTGAAACAGTTTTATTTAAGTTTGTTATTAGGAGTTGCTCTACCTATACAATTAGCTAAAGTTGCTAATTTAAATTTATATCCTGCAGTTAAGCACTTTTTACAATTTTGCCTCCAGTTCCGAAATTTTTTAATCTTAAAAAATTTAAACTTTGTAGTATAATTTATCGTAATTACTCTTATAAACCTTCCTGGAGTGATCCAATTTTTTTTTTACTTTGGAAAAATAAAGGTATTAAGCCTTTTTGGACTTATTTAAAGAAGGCAGATTGATGTCTTTTGAACAATTAGTCGATAAATATTCTCTTTCATGTTCACACTTTTTACAATATCTTCAAGTTAGACATCTTTACAAAAATATTTAAGTAATTTTCCTTATATATAGGAATCTGACTTGTTAGATACTATTATGAATATGAACCCCTTGATGAAAGGTTCTATTGGAAGAATTTATAATTTATTGTTACAATGGAATAAGAGTCCTTTACTTAAGATTAAACAGGATTGGGAGAAAGAACTCAATTTGACTTTTATATGGGAGGATTGGACGCGGATTCTGAAGTTGGTTAACTTTTCTCGGTCTGTGCTAGTCATTCACTGATTCAATTCAAAATTATACATCGTTACCATTGGACAAAAGAGAGACTTTCTAAAATATTTCCCAATGTTGACAAGTATTGTGATAGATGTAAAACTGAGATAGCTACACTGACACAGATGTTCTGGTCATGTTCTATATTAAAAATTTTCTGGAAGTCAGTCTTTTCGACAATTTCTAAAGCACTTAAAATCAATTTACAACCTAATAAATTGACTGCTTTTTGGAATAATTCCTCAAAATATTCATGGTATTTCTCTGTCTGACCAACATGTTATTGCGTTTGTTACATTGATAGCTAGGAGGGCCATTTTGTTGAAATGGAAGGATATATCTGCTTCTACTTTGTCACAATGGTTCTCTCAAGTGATGCTGTGTCTCAGTTTGGAGAAAATTAGAAGTCGAATCTTTGAACCTTTATTTGATTTTGAGAAGAGATGGGGCTCATTTGCTTGTTACTATCATTTCAGTTAACTGATAGATTTCCTCTACGATTTAGGTGTAAATTTTGTTTTGATATATTTTTTCTTCCTGTTGGCGGTTTGATGTTTATTTTTAGAAGCTTTCTATATGATACGTGGCTCCAGGGTTGTGCCCTCAATGGTTTCTTTTTTCTCTCTCACTGTTCTTGCTTAGTAGAGTTTTTTTCTATTCACAAAAAAATTCAATATTTAAAATAATCTTTTGAGGCATTGTAAGTGTTGTTACTTCGATGTACCTGCGTATTTTTGAATAATAATAACAATAAAAAGATTTGAAAAGAAAGAAAGAATTGCTGCCTTATCAAAGTGAGCCAATGTTCTCTTGGCTTTAAGCCATCGCTGTTTACAGCACTCGACAAACAGTTTAGCAAATGGAACACTACATCCACTTCCTGCTCTGGAAAGAGAGGATGTTTAAACCCAAATTGACTTTTGAAAGGACACATATTAGGTGAAGAATTATGAAGTGTTGAAAGAGCTATCGCTTCTCAAGTTAAATGTTCACTTCCAGAGGATTGGTCTCCAGAATGAAGGCAACAAATGGTGAATTCCCAGTCTTGGTTGGTACTCTCAGTCTGACCATTTGTCAATGGATGAAAACTGTAAGAAAGGCTAGAAGTAGCTTGAATAAGGTTACAAAATGATTCTAAAACTTGAACATCTATTTCTCCCTTATTAGGGACAGAGCGCGCCAGTGGTGTGTCAAATTACCAGGTGAAGCAGTAGTCTTTGGGGGACTGAAGGTGTGTGTCGTTTGTCTTTCTTGCTGCCTGCTCAAGTGCTCGGTGGAGGGCGCTGATGACTTTTTGCTGGTGTGGTAGGGAGGGGAGTTGTTGCCTTGCTGTTGCATGTGCTGGAGGTTTTTGGTGTTTTAACGATTTTACTGTCATTCAATCTTTGGGGCAGTCCTCTGTTTTCCTGGTTGTTTGCAAAGAAAAATAATTTCAAGATGTATATTGTATACATTTCTCTGACATTAAATGTAGCCACTGAACCTATTGAAGTGAATTGTGAACTCCGGTGAGACACAATATCAGAAAGAAATCCAGGTACCCTGAATAGGCCCTGCAAATTGCAATAAAGGTCCAAAATTTCACGCGCTATTGGCAACGCAGTGAAGGGAATAATTACAGGCCTTGCCAAATGGATCAACAACAACTAAAATGACAGTACAGGAGCATGAAGCGGGGAAACCTGATAAAATGCAGAGGGAAATGGGACCGTGAATAGACAGAATGGTGTTGGAAAGAAGAAGACTCTGGTAGAGAAGAATTGGAATTTTTGGAATGGGTACAAGTGTCAACGGGTTGGACAAATGTCCGAACGTCCCGATTAACACCAGAGCACTAATATTCTCTTTTTAATGAATTCCAGAGTATGTGAAAATCTAGAGTGAGCTATTATCCTGGGCACATTTGAACACATCCGCCCGAAGTTCGGGTGGCACAAAAAGATTACCAAGGGAAACATTGCTGGAAACTAGTTTACTGCTCTCGTGTGCGTTTCTACTTGGGAAAAAATATCAAAAATACAGGAGACAAACGTTTATTTTCTGGACGTCTCAACTCCGGCCTTTCTATTGAACTGAGGCTTGGGAGGTTGCAGAGATCAAATTACCTAGATAAGGCATCAGGCTTTAGGTTCTTGGAACCCAGACAATAAGTAATGACACTATTAAAACGGCTAAAAGCAATGCATTCTGGTCATAAGCTCAAATCTTCTGAGACGTACATACAACAAACAATGTTCAGCTCCATCAAACCAGTGCTGCCCCTCTTCTGAGATTAGTTTCACAGGCAACAACTCACAGCTATCTATATCATAATTGGATTGCGAAGGTGATAAACATTCCGGAAAGTAAGCACAGGGATATAGTTTTTTATTATTGGTGGAAAGTTCGAGAAGGTGGAAACCTAGTGATATCTATCTTCATGGATATAGTAACAAAATGAAGACAGTGTAACTTGATATGTTACTGATCAGACTGGATGGACGTGTGAGTGAGAACCCAGGTGTTGGTATGATGTCAGTCCTTTATCCATATTAATAACTTGCATTTGGGTTCAGAGGCACACCTTTCAGATTTTCAGCTGACACAATAAATTTAGAGGCTGATGATAATAGACTTTAACACCCAGACAGGCTTGGTGTCCCATCACTACAAGCTGACAAGCTGTCTATCTACTGGGTGACAAATCTGCCACACTGAATCTATAGCAGATAGATTGCAAATGTACATGTGAGATGCTTACCTCCAACTGAGAGGGTAACAAATTAAATCAATGATCCATATCATTGCTTCCTGTGAACATGCACAAAATGATCAGTACCCTCCTTTTTCAAAAGAAGTCTTATTGAAATAAACACACATTTCACGTATTTGTGAACTGGACATGCAAACAAACAAAAAAGTCTCTATATCCTCAGGCAGAATGTATACAGGGAAATAAACTGTCAACATTACAGGCTGCAAGCCTTCATCAGAAGGTGCCAGAATTAGAAAAATTGGGTGGGAGTGATTACCAGGAGGACAAGCTGGCAGCTGATAAGTGAGACCAGGTGAGGTAGTAGGTTGGGTGAGGGGTGGTTGATAGGTGGATTGGGCAAAGGGTTAATGAGGTAGGAAACTTATAGAAGGTGACAGTGGATGAAAGATCAAAGGGCATGAGGTTGTAAAGGCAGATAATAGTCATGAGACCAGAGGAGGCGTTGAGAAAGGGTGAAAGGGTAACCTGAAAGGGAAAGGTAAAAAGAGAAGGGGAGAAGAATCTCCTATTCTATACAAAAATTTAGAAGATACTGCAAGTTATAGCAACTTTTGTTCTTGTCTTGAGGTTCGAGGCTGACCAAATGGAATATGAGGTGCTGCATCTTTAAACTGAGTTTGGCCTCGTCATGGCTGCAGAGCAGTTGAATTGAAATTGTTGCTACAGTGAGAACCTGGCTTTCATGGAGAGCAGAGAGAAGATGCCTGATGAAGCAGTCTGACCAATGTAGAGAAGTCGGCACCGAGAGCAATGACCCGGACAGATTCGCAGTTGAAGCATTTCCTCATCTTGAAGGACGTTTTGAGGACCTGAATGGTGAGGATGGAGGAGTAGCATTTGTGACAGTGGCAGGGATAAGTACCAGGAGGAGGATTAGGTGTGAAGGATGGGTGGACAAGAGAAAAATGTAGGAGCAATCTCTAGGAAAGAATTGAGATGTGTCTGGTGATGGGATATCGAACGAGTTGTCTGATTTGCAAAATTTATATGCTGGATGCAGAGTCCAAATAGAAAGAATGACCTATCCCTGTTACAATGGGGATAAGATTTGCTATGAGCAGATGTGTGTAAAATGTGGGTAAGGGCAGCATCAATGATAAAGGAAAGCCCCCTTTTTATAAATAAATGAGGACATCTCACATCTCCCATGTTCTAGAATGGAAAGTCCGGGAACAGGTGTGGCATGAATGTAAGAACTGAGAAAAAGTACTTTTACATGTATAAGAATTGAAAAAGGTGCTACGTTGTTGTGGCCATTACAGAGACTTGAATGTTGCAGGGGCAGGAATGGCTACTTCAAGTGTTAGGTTTTAGATCTTTCAGAAACGCCAGGGAGGGAGGGAAAAGAGGTGGAAGCGTGGCCCTGTTGATCAGAGTTAATGTCACGGCTGCAGAAAAGAAGGAGGTAATGTTGGAGTTGCCTATAGAGTCTCTGAGGGTGGAGGTTAGGAATAGGAAGGGCTCAATAACTCTACTGGGTGTTTTTATACACGACCTAACAGTAACAGGGACATTGACGAGTAGATAGAGAGACAGAATCTGCAATGGTGTAATAACATCAGGGTTGCTGTAGTGGGAGATTTCAATTTCTGAAATATTGATTGGGATCTCCTTAAAGTGAGGTGTTTAGATGGGGTGGAGTTTATTAGGTTTGTTAAGGAAGGTTTCTTGACACAATATGTAGATAGGTCTACAAGAGGAGAGGTTGTACTTGATCTGGTATTGGGAAATGAACCTGGTCAGGTGTCAGGTTTCTCAGTGGGAGAAAATTTTGGAGATAGTGATCACAATTCTGTCTCTTTTACCATAGCATTGGAGAGGGATAGGAACAGACAAGTTAGGGAAACTTTCCATTGCAGTAAGGGGAAATATGAGGCTATCAGGCAGGAACTTGGAAGCATAAATTGGAAACCTACAGAAGAAATGTGGCAAATGCTCAGTGGATATTTGCGTGGGGTTCTGCATATGTACATTCCAATGAGACAGGGAAAGGATGGTAAGGTACAGGAACCATGGTGTGAAAAGGCTATTGTAAAACAAGTCAAGAAGAAATAAGAGCTTACAAAAGTTTCACAAAACTAGGTAATTATAGAGATCTAGTAGATTATATGTCTAGCAGGAAGAAGCTGAAGAATGAAAATTAGGGGAGCCAGAAGGGGCCGCAAGAAGACCTTGACGGACAGACTTAAAGAAAACCCTAAGGAGTTCCACAAGTATGTGAACAGCAAGAGGATGAGACGTGAGAGAATAGGACCAATCAAGTGACCAATCAATCTATCAAATCTTGATAGTAGAGGTATTTAAAATTATGAGGGTCATAAATAGAGTTGTTGTTGATAGGCTTTCTTCCATTGAGAGTATGGGAGATTCAAACAAGAGGTCATGAGTTGAGAGTTAGGGGGCAAAAGTTTAGGGGTAACATGAGGGGGAATTTCTTTGCTCAGACAGTAGCTGTGTGGAACGAGCTTCCAGTAGAAGTGGTAGAGGCAGGTTCGATATTGTCATTTAAAGTAAAATTGGACAGGTATATGGACAGGAAAGGAATGGAGGGCTATCGGCTGAATGCAGGTCGGTGGGACTAGGTGAGAGTAAGCGTTCGGCATAGACTAGAAGGGCTGAGATGGCCTGTTTCTGTGCTGTAATTCTTATATGATTATATGGTTATAAGTGAGACAGTGGAAAACTGTGCCTGGAACCAGAGCAGGTAAAAGAGGTACTTAATGAATACTTCTCTTCAGTGTTCACTATGGAGAAGAATCTGGGTGATTGTAGGGATGACTTACAGTGGGATGAAAAGCTTGAGCATGTAGATATTAAGGAAGAGGATGTGCTGGAACTTTTGGAAAGAATCAAGTTGGATAAGTCACCGGGACAGGCTGGGATGCACCCCAGACTACTGTGGGAAGAGAGGAAGGAGATTGCTGAGCCTCTGGCAATGATTTTTGCATCATCAGCGAGGAAGGGAGAAGTTCCAGAGGATTGGAGGGTTGCGTATGTTGTTCCCTTATTCAAGAAAGGGAGTAAAGATAGCACTGGAAATTATAGACCAGTGAGTCTTACTTCAGTGGTTGGTATGTTGATGGAGAAAATGCTAAGAGGCAGGATTTATGAACATTTGGAGAGGCATAATAAGATTAGGAATAGGGAGCATGGCTTTGTAAGAGGCAGGTCGTGCCTTACGGGACTGATTGTGTTTTTTGAGCATGTGACAGAACACATCAATAAAGGTAGAGCCATAGATGTAGTGTATATGGATTTCAGCAAGGCATTTGATAAGGTTCACCAAGCAAAGATTATTGAGAAAGTAACGAGGCATGGGATCCAAGGGGACATTGCTTTGTCGATCCAGAACTGGGTTGCCCACAGAAGGCAAAGTCTCATTGTAGACGTATCATATTCTGCATGGGGGTTGGTGACCAGTGGTGTGCCTCAGGGATATGTTCTGGGACACTGTACTCTTAGCTGATGACACAAAAGTTGTGGGTGTTATGGATAGTGTGGAGGGCATTAATGGCAAGATTCTTGGCAGTGTGCAGGATCAGAGGGATCTTGGGGTCTGAGTCCATAGGACACTCAAAGCTGCTACGCAAGTTGACTCTGAGGTTAAAAAGGCATACAGTGCTTTGGCCTTCATCAATCTTGGGATTAAGTTAGGAGAGTTTTTAGGACCCTGGTCAGACCCCACTTGGAGTAATGTGCTCAATTCTGGTCATTCTGGACAGGTAGGATGTGAAAACCATAAAAAGGGTGCAGAGGAGATTACCAAAGGTGTTCCCTGGATTGGGGAGCATGCCTTATGAAGACAGGTTGAGTGAACTCAGCCTTTTCTGCTTGGAGCGGCAGACGTTGAGAGGTGACCCTGATAGAGGTGTACAAGATAAAGAGAGGCATTGGTCGTGTGGATAGTCAGAAGCTTTTTGCAAAGTCTGAAATGGCTAGGACAAGGGGGCAACGTTTTAACCCTTATGTACTGTTCATAATCTGTACCTTCACAGTATGGTCCGTGTCAATTTTGACCTGGCCACTGAATTCCCTCCAAATACCAAATTTTGAACTACAGATCTATTTAGAATGTATAAATGGCATGACATAAATCTGTCATTAATAAATGGGTGATTAATCCTTTAAAAATGTTTCAGAGATCTAAAATTCATTTCAATAGATGCGGGTCAAATTTGACCCGGAGCAGCCTCAATGTACAAAAATTTGTAGCACATGTACAAATGTATAAAATTTTAAAATATTTTTGAGTTTTGCACATTTTGGATCACTTTAAGAAAAGTCATCAAATTTCAGCTAAAGTTGCATTTAGGGTGTATTTACTGCTGTCAAATGTCAAAACGGGTCAATTTGACCCCAGAAGTATGTATGGTTTTAGGTGCTTGGAAGTAGGTACAGCGGAGATTTCGGGGTGAGTTTTTTTACGCAGAGAGTGGTGAGTGCGTGGAATAGGCTGCTGGCGGCGATGGTGGTGCCGGAAACGGTAGGTCATTCAAAAGACGCCTGGATGGATGCATGGAGCTTAGAAAAATAGAGGGCTATGGGTAAACCAAGGTAGTTCTAAAGAAAGGACATGTACAGCACAGCTTTGTGGGCCGAAGGGCCTGTATTGTGTTGCAGTTTTTCTATATCCCTATATTACAAACATGCAACATACTTGCCCTTCCCCTCCCTCCTCACCACATTTATTTAGTGTGTTCCCTATTCCATTCCTGTCCTAATGAATGGTACCACCACGAAACATCGACTGTTCATTCATTTTCATCTTCATGCTCTCTGGCCTGCTGGAGTTGCTCCAGCTTTTGCATGTATGCACAAAATAAACAGATTCCTGCGTTAGGTGTTTCCTTCCTGAACATATTGACTTTAGGGGACACAGAAGTTGTTACAGAGGGAAGCGAGGTCATTATGAAACCCTACATGCACAACTTGACGTGGGTGGTCATGGAGGTCTCCACTAACAAAACGGCAACTGTCAGTTGTAAAGCAGAAGTGATACAATGCAGAACGAACCACTGAGGACTCGCAGGGAGTCAGCATGTTGCATGCCCGTGGCCGGACGCACGGAGAGTATCAATCCTCCAGTCTCGGTGTCAACCTCCTTCATCCCCAACATCCCACCGGCACCACTGATTACATGGGCATAGCCAGATTAAGGAAAAACACACCTGGTTTACGGAACTTCCCATTCCTTTACGCCCTGGGAAAGCCGACGTACAGGGTTGGAAACTTAGTTAAGCCTTCCTGAGGAGAAGACCACTGACAAAGTCCTTTATTCTGAGTCAGTATTTCAAGCAGTAGCCCATCTAGGAAGATCCTTCCTCTCCCTGGGAATAGGGTCTTTAGAGCTTCTTTAGATATTTTCTACTGCTGTGTTTATCTTTCGGAATGTGATTGCTAATCCCATGTCCAATCCTCCTTCTTTCCCAGCCCAGTTTGGGACCCTCCAGGCGGATTACTGGAGTAGAATGTTGGTGCATTTAACTCGGCTGCAGGAACATCTTTCCAGGTACAGCTCAAAAAGCAAAGCTTTCCGGAGAAACCAGCCACCCAGATTAGAAAAGAGAATGGCGAACCGGCGAATATGATCGAAATTCTGAAAGAGATAAGGGAGTTTCAGAAAGAAATAAAGCAACAGCTCCGTGATATTAAGTCAGAGCTCGCCGGCGTCAATCAAAAAATAGCGGTAGCAGAGACTCGAATTGAGAAGGTGGAAGATCACATTCAAAACATGGAACGAATACTGAGTAAGCAATAAAAATATTAAATCACCAAGAAGGTAAACTGCTTGACCGCGAGTGAAGATCACGGCGGAAAAATATCAGAATCTATAACGTTCCCGAAGGAGCGGAGGACTCGTCTATGATGGTGTTTGTCGGAAAGTTACTTCGGGATGCGCTGGATCTTCCCTCGGCTATGGAGCTGGAAATCGAGAGGACGATTCGCGCGGAAGTCCCAATGTCTACCCGTTATAAGCCATGCTCAATAATAATTAAATTCATTCGGTACAGCACCAATGCGGAGATTCTACGAAGGGCCTGGGGTATGAAGAGAGTGTTTTTAGACGATAAATTGATATATTTCGACCAAGATTACCACCCTGCGGTTCTGCAGAAATGCAAAGAATACTCTGAAGTAAAGCGAGTACTAAAGCAGCAAAAGATTAGATTTCAAACTCCGCACCCTGCTAAACTTCGAGTGCTTTATGACGTCAGGACGTGGTTGTACCAGACAGTGGAAGAGGCGACTACAGACATGAAGGCCAGAGGGTTGCCCGTCAGCGTGACCAAACCGAGGGAAAGCCAGGCAGAGGAATTATCCCGCTCCGCTTGGGAAATAGTGCGAAAATCGAGAAGGCGGGAGACGGGAGGAGGCTGAGAGAAGTATATCAGGAAGAGACCGGGACTTTCCTAAAGACAGTCCTCACCCCTTTCAGAAAGGAAATCTTTTCTGTGTAATGGATTTGTTCTCTGACTTTTATGAATACTGCAATGGGGGCCCTCAACTCACAAGTAGGAGGGGTTATACCCCACAGCTAGACATTTCCTCTAGCTCAACTCGGAATCATCTACTAGAGACCTCAACCTTGGAATCACACGTTTGTTGCTATTTTTATTATTTGCGTTTCTTGGTTCTTATTTGTTCAGGGAGTAGATCGATTAAGTTTTATTCTAATTTCAATGATACATTGACAGATAAATACAGATGGCTAAGAACAAGGTAAAATTCATTTATTTTAATGTCAATGGGCTATAAAGTACAACCAAACACAAGAGAATTTTATCCAAAATGAAAAAAAGAGCGAACCCATGTAGTATTTTTACAGGAAACTCATTTACGTAATAATGAGCATAAAAAACTAAAGAGAATGGGCTTCACTAATCTGTTTTCCTCCTCATATAAATCAGGACATAGGAGAGGAGTTGCTATTCTTAACTCAGATAAGCTCAATTTTGCAAAAGTATTCGAAATGGGAGATAAAGAGGGCAGATATATTCTGGTAAGGGGGAATATAGATGGAAATTCCGTTACTCTATTGAATACATACGCACCCCCGGGAAGTGATATTGGTTTCTTTCAGAAAATTACTGATATTATGGTAATGGAAACAGAAGGTCTCCTGATATGTGGCGGAGACTTTAATTTACAATTACAACCAAACTTACTCTTCCAATAGAAAAACCCATGAAACAAAATCTTTACATAAGAAAGTTAATACATTTTTTGAGGATGTTGGTTTAATTGATTTATGGAGGGACCTTTTCCCTGACAAAAGGGATTACACTCATTATTCTGCTCCCCATTCTGTATATACAAGAATAGACTATTTCATTACATTTGGAAAAGACAAAGACAAAATAAACACCTGTGGAATTGGGACAATAGATGTAGGTGACCATGCACCTATATATTTATCTGTTGATTTTGACCTACAACCAAAGAATACTATTTGGAAACTAAATTCAAGTCTACTCAATGATCTGTACTTAAGGAACAAATTAAAAAAAGAAGTTGGACTCTACTTAGAATTTAATGATAATGGAGAGGTTTCACCTCCCATTTTATGGGATACTCTGAAGGTGGTCTTAAGGGTGAAAATTATAGCGATATCTTCATATAAGAAAAAATAAGGAATAAAGCATTAGAGGAATTACAAAATAGGCTGAAGGAACTAGAGAAAAAACACAAATTGAATTTGGCACGGATACATTAGGGGAAATTAAAAGAATTAGGTATGAAATTAATAGTTTGGCTACGCAAGAAATCAGGAAAAACTTAATGTTTCTGAAACAGAGACATTATGAAAGTGAATCGAAATCTATGAAAATACTGGCGTGGAAACTGAAAAAAAAGATAGCAGAAAATACAATTCATATAATTAGGGACCCAAGAACGAAAATGATAAAAAAAATAAGCTAAGTGAAATTCAAGAAGCTTTTGAAGTGTTTTACAAAACTCTGTATTCCAAAGTTCCAGAGGGAAGCATAACCCAAATTGACACCTTCTTGAATTCTCTAGAGTTACCCACTTTAAGCGAAATAGAACGATGACTGCTGGCATAACTGAAGTTGAATTAAAAGCTGCAATTAGTCGGCTTAAGTTAAGCAAGTCACCAGGATCAGATGGGTATACAACAGAGTGGTACAAAGAATTTAAAAATGAGTTAATTCCTGTTTTACTCCCCACACTGAACTGGGCTCTAAAAAAGGCACAAATGCCATCCAGTTGGAAGGAAGCGATAATCGCAGCTATACCGAAAGAAGGCAAGGATAAAATGGAATGCGGGACATATAGACCAATATCCGCTCTTAATGTAGATTAGAGATTATTTTCCTCCATCATGGCCAAATGACTAGAGGAGTTTCTACCCATACTGATACGTAACAATCAGAGAGATTTTAAACGACAATGCCAGACACAAGACAATACACGAAGGACACTTCTCATTATGGATCATATACAAAAAAATAAAATTGAAGCAATAGTGATAAGTGTGGACACTGAAAAAGCATTTAATTCGGTTAATTGGAATTTTCTTTACAGAGTTTTACATAGATTTGGTTTCCAGGACACAATTATTAATACTATACAGACACTATATGACAATCCTACTGCTAGGATTAAAATCAATGGATATTTATCAAATAGTCTTTCCCTAGAAAGGGCACGAGACAGAGTTGTGCATGGTCACCACTACTCTTCGCGTTATATCTGGAACCATTAGCTCAATACATCAGACAAAATGAAGATATCAGGGGAATTACTATTAAAGATACAGAGCATAAATTGGCTTGTTATGCGGATGACATTTTGATCTATCTGGGGCAACCAACATACTCTTTATCTAAATCGATGCATCCTTTGAACAATAGGGTCAATTATAAGGATAAAAGATCACATAGATAAAACCCTAATACTTTCATATTACTATAGCCCACCAAGAGAAATTGAAAGTAGATACCCCTGGGCATGGCACACAGAGTCTTTCAAATATTTGAGCATCATTATGCCAAAAGATTTGGCAAAATTATCAGAATGTAATTATCAGCCTTTATATAAAAAAATTAAGGAAGATGTGGCGAGATGGAACCTGATTCTTTTTTTCAGTCTCAGTTCAAGGATTGAGTCTATTAAAATGAATATACTGCCCAGACTGTTATATCTCTTTCAGACCCCACCAATAGAGATTGATCAAAATCAATTCAATGAATGGAACAAGATGCTCTCAAGGTATATTTGGTAGGGTAAAAGGCCTAGAGTTCGTCTCAATACATTGCAGTTAGCAAAGGAAACGTGGGGGGGGGGGGGGATATGGCCTACCTTCTCTTAGAGATTGCTATTTTGCAGCACAGTTGAGAGCTGTGATATGCTGGTGCAACCCATCATATGATGCTCAATGGAAAAACATTGAGGAGCGGGTACTTCCCATCCTCATACAAGCAATTTTGGCTGATAACAACCTGCAAAGGTACATAAATACGACTGATAACCCATGGGTGAAATTGACACTTAAAATATGGAAAACTACTATAAAAGAATATAATCTAGCGGGAGATATTGCAATTCTTAAATGGTGTGCATATGACTCGGATTTTACACCAAATAAATTGGATGCTAGATTTAAGGACTGTACAGCTAAAGGAATAACAGTTATTTGCAACATAATGAAAGAAGGAACACTGTTCAATTCTGAAATGCTTAAAGAGAAACACATTAGAAAAACAAGATTTTTATTGGCATTTACAGATGCGTCAATATTTTAAAAAGACGATTAAAAATGTAACCGTGGAAAGTACATGGCTGATTGAGCTCTTTAGAAAAGCATATAATTCAGATAATGGTAGTAGAATCATTTCAAGCATGTATAAGGGGCTGTCAAATCTTAAAACAAATTCGACTTCATACATTAAAACAAAATAGGAGAAGGAAGGAGGGATAATTATGTCTGAGGAAGAATGGACAACAATATGGAGATATCAATGGAAGTATACCAGTTCACAGAAATGGAGGGAGCTTGGATGGAAAAACTTGATAAGATATTTTATTACACCCTCTCAGAAATCCCATTATGTTAGTAACTTCCCTGTTTGCTGAAGAAATTGTGGAAATCAAAATGCAAATCATTATCATATTGTTTTTAGGACTTCCCGGCTATCAAAGAACTAATGGAGGGGGATACACAATGCACTGTAAGACATCTTTAAATGTGAAATACCCTTAGAGAGTAAGACCATATATTTTGGATATATACCTCAAGAATGTTTGAAAAGGTATAAATATTTAATGAATATACTGTTGGTGGCTAGTAAAAAGACTCTTACTAGGAAATGGTTATCACAGGAGAGCCCAACTTTAAATACATGGATGGAAATTACAATGGACATTTACAAAATGGAGAAGATAACACCATCTATTAATTATAAGCTGTAACAATTTGATTCATACTGGGAAAAATGGTTTTACTACATAATGCCTCATAGGCCTGATTTTATTCTCACAAATCAATGAATATGTTGTAAAAAAAAAGATCACTCCCTACTTGTACATAGTTCTTTCCTTTTGCTTGTTTTTTCTTTCCACTCTTTTCTATAAGTGTATACCTCAGGTAAATACTTTGTGGAGATTTGTGATATATATGATTATATGATATATATGCACAATGTCTGAAATACATCTCATGGAAATGTTTCTTTGATGATGAACTTCAATAAAAAAATAAATTACAAAAAAGAAAAGAGAATGGCCTGTCCATGTATGGCAGTTTGATTCCATCAGAATCACTCCACGGGGACAAAGGTGAGGCCCTTACTGAGGACAGAGCGCACTGCCTCAGAGAGTTGAGGGTTGGAGGGAATGGTAAAGACCCGGGATGGATGAGAGATGGGATCAGAGGGGGTAGGGAGGCTGGTGGTGTCGCTGGAGAGGGGAGGGTTGGGGTGAGAGGAAGATAGAGCTTCTGAGGGTCCAGGACTTGACGGTGGGATCTGAGGGAGAGGGGATTGCAGACTGGTGGTTGGGGAAGAGGAGACATGAGTAACAATCGCAGCATGTGAAGACCCGGCCTGGAGTTCAAGGCTGGAGTCGCAGTTCTCCTTCCTCCCATTCTTACCCCATCCCTGATATATTTAGCTTTTTTCCCCTACCCCTTTTTTTCTCTCTCCCTGCCCATCACTCTGCCTGTTCTCCATCACCCTCTGGTGCTCCCCTCCCCCTTTCTTTCTCCCTAGGCCTCCCGTCCCATGATCCTTTCCCTTATCCAGCTCTGTATCCCTTTTGCCAATCACCTTTCCAGCTATTTGCTTCACCCCACCTCCTCCGGCCTTCTCCTATCATTTCGCACTTCCCACTCCCCCTCCTACTTTCAAATCTCTTACTTTCTTTCCTTTCAAATAGTCCTGACGAGGGGTCTCAGCCCAAAACGTCGACAATGCATATTCCTATAGATGCTGCCTGGCCTGCTGCATTTCACCAGCATTTTGTGAGTGTTGCTTGAATTTTCGGCATTTGCAGCTTTCCTGGTGTTTGCATATTATAGTTACTACCTGGATTTAGTTTGTATTTTGCCCCTGTATAATCTATCAAAGAGGAATCAACGGCTGGAGTGTAAGGAAAAAGTTAAAATTGAATCCTTATTAGATAATGTTAAATGTGTAACACACAAAGGGGGAGTTGTAAGATATTAGTCTTGAATGTGGGAATAAATTGAGAAAGGAGAGAGAGACCTGTCCACAACAATATTTGGAGAAATGAGTGTGAATACAATTCTACATCCCAGAGAGGAGATACTGGTGGAAAAGCCCTTTGTGAAAACAAAATGATTCAGCAGCCTGGTACTGTCCCACGGGAAATGATTTGGGCAAGGGGACTTGAAGGATATTAACAGGACAATGTTTTGTACGTTCGGAGCTTTTCTTATGCTGGGTCACAACCAGTGCCGGAGTTCGAAATAGGTACAAGGACATGGAGAGACCGCCATCCCTCTCCACTCCGACCTCCTTCCTGTTCGCTTAGAAGTCTCTTTTTCTCACCTCAACAAGTCCGTCTACCCCCAGGGCTGTCGGTTTTCCTGTCGGTGTCTCACACTCTTCCTCTCTCCCCCACCCCATCCTTCCCTCTCTCGCTCCCTCCTTCCCTTCTCCACCAACTGCATGACTGTAGGATTTCAGACTACCGGACTTCATTTGTAGGAGCCGTTCAGCCCGCGCGAGTCTCCTCCCTCCTCCCACCCAAATGAGAATGTTAAGCGCATACAAGAGTAAAAGACTCAGACACGGAAATCATTCCTGCACTGAACATCTTTATTAGCAGTTTATGGTCGTTGCCATCTGTCAGTCTGTTACTGCTGAGAAATCATTAACGGACTCATGAATAACTTCAATTAGATCCATCCCTGGTAACAGAGAAAACAATTCACCAGCTGATCTTTCTAATGATGACAAGTAACAGGCCACTTTTACCCCATGTAGCTTCTCGGAGAATGAAACAGAGCAAAATCAGTCTCGCGTGCAAATATTATAACAACACAATGGAAACCACAGAGCTCTGGTCAGAGTTCGGAGTACAGTGAAGAGAGTGGTAGAGGGAGGTAAAAGATGCAAAAAAAAAAATCTGTTCGAAGCAAACAATTACGAAGCTGCGCTCTGTTTTTAACAGTTGGACTGTGTGACTGTTGCGGATGTTGTCGAGGCTGCTCCTAGTTTAACCACGCAGGAGTATACCTTGCCACTACTCCAGTCTGTGCCGGGCACCGTCAGGTAGCTGCTGAGACTGAAAGTTCTGTCCGTGTTCCGCCTCACTGCGCTGGTTTTCACCTCACGGCTGGTCGGACTCCCGTCCACTGTCCAGCTGACGACAGGGAAGCCCACCGACAGCTTACTGACCAGGCAAACTAAGGTGCCTGTTCCTTTGGCGGACATCTCCTCGGATGACGGCCCAAGCAGTTTCACTGAAGGGTCGGGGAGCTGCTGATCTGGATCGGGAACAAAAGGAGACATGTTTCAGGTCAATGAATATCTCGCGATATTTCGCATTTGAATGGAAGCGTGAGTGAAAGGTTCCAGCCTCCAAGAACGGGACCCAGGGTTTCGCTAGGGTGCAAATCGGTGACATCACTTCCAGCTCTTGGGATCTTCTCGGCCTGTGCCAACATTGACATGTTCCTTCCTTTTGGTCCATCCACTCATCACCAATGCGCCCTCCCACCCATATCACCCACAGCTGCAATGTGAGTAAATCTATTTGTGCGTTTACCCAGAGTGCTGGGCAACATATGGGTGTCCCTGACTTTCATTGAGCTGGTTTAGGGAAGTCACACTGTAACCATATAACAATCACAGCACAGAAACAGGTAATCTCGGCCCTTCTAGTCCATGCCGACCACTTATTTCACCTCGTCCCTCCGAACAGCACTTAGCCCATAACCCTCCATTCCTTTCCTATCCATATACCTATCCAATTTTACTTTAAATGACAATACCGAACCTGCCTCTACCACTTCTACTGGAAGTTCGTTCCACACAGCTACCACTCTCTGAGTAAAGAAATTCCCCCTTGTGTTACCCCTAAACTTTTGCCCCCACTTTTGCCCCCTAACTCTCAACTCATGTCCTCTTGTTTGAATATCCCCTACTCTAAATGGAAAAGGCCTATTCACATCAACTCTATCTCCCTCATAAATTTAAGTACCTCTATCAAGTCCCCCCTTAACCTTCTGTGCTCCAAAGTATAAAGACCTAACTTGTTCAACCTTTCTTTGTAACTTAGGTGCTGAAACCCAGGTAACATTCCAGTAAATCCTCTCTGTACTAGTTCTATTTTAGTGATACCTTTCCTATAATTCGGTGACCAGAACTATACACAGTACTCCAAATTCGGCCTTACCAATGCCATGTACAATTTTAACATTACATCCCAACTCCTACACTTAATGCTCTGATTTT
The DNA here is from genome assembly GCF_048418815.1 of Hemitrygon akajei. Classification (NCBI taxonomy): domain Eukaryota; kingdom Metazoa; phylum Chordata; class Chondrichthyes; order Myliobatiformes; family Dasyatidae; genus Hemitrygon; species Hemitrygon akajei. The sequence goes on from NC_133139.1 coordinate 44,268,528, forward strand.
TAAAGGCCAGCATACTGAAGGCTTTCTTCACCACCCTATCCACATGATATTCCACCTTCAGGGAACTATGCACCATTATACCTAGATCACTCTGTTCTACTGCATTCTTCAATGCCCTACCATTTACCATGTATGTCCTTTTTTGATTATTCCTACCAAAATGTAGCACCTCACACTTATCAGCATTAAACTCCCTCTATCATCTTTCAGCCCGCTCTTCTAACTGTCCGAAATCTCTCTGCAAGTTTTGAAAACCTACTTTATTATACACAATGCCACCTATCTTAGTATCATCTGCATACTTACTAATTCAATTTACCACCCTATCATCCAGATCATCCATCATCATGACGATGCGGAAGCAATTATTGTAGGCGAAGGAAGTTGGGATTCTCCCCAGACCAGAAGCTCTGGCCTGAGTCTGTGTAGCGACCGGAATCACTGAGCGGCCGGACCCTAAAAGGAGCAGTGCTCAATTGAAAAGGTGGCAGGAGAGAGGAGGGAAGGACGAGACAATTGGATGGGCGTCTGCGGGAGTGTTCTACCCTGACCTGAAGAAATGGAATTTCAGTGAAAGTTGGAGGGAGGTTTCACGAGAGCTTCCTCATACAGTAACATGAAACTTGTAGTTCTGTTGCCTTGACAACCTTGGGCAACATCATATCCCCAGTGATAACTCGGGCCGCATTCTGAGAAGCTGGAACCCCTCACGTTATCTTTCAACAAACCAGAGCAAAAGCGGCCAAGGTGATAGGATTGAAAGCGCTCAAACATAGAGTTGGACGGACAATTTCAGAAACGAAATATTAAAGTGCAGATGCCAGGGACACAACATACGGCACCAGAGAGAAAACACAACTGAAAAGAGAGCTTGTTTAAAGACGATTCACACACAACTCTATATTCACCGAACACAACTTCATCGACCCACGATACGCGGCTTGACTGGATCGTAAATTTGCGTTTTCATTATCAAATTCGCCAAGAAATAATAATGTCTAAACTATTAAATACCAGGTGACCATATTCATGCAGCTAGTAATTGCAGGTGGGATTTCCCTGACACTTACCTGTAACAAAGAGCTTGGTCCCTGGGCCCAACAAGTTATAATTGCCCGATGAAAACCACTTTCCGCAGTAATAGACGGCAGCGTCATTCAGCTCCACATTTTTAATGTTTAACTGGTAAACGGTGCCGGCGCTGTTGACTGTCGACGTGAAACGGTCGCTGCTAAAGCCAGACCCATAGGTCGGGGCGCTGAGTGAGTGATGGTAGTACAGGATCCATTGTGGGGTTGTTCCCGGTGTCTGCTTGTACCAACTTACATAATTGCCATCCTTTGTTCCGATGTTACATTCCAGCGCGGCCGTGGCTCCTGGACCCACCGACACGGTCGGAGGCTGAATCAGAGTCTGGGATTCTCCGGCTGTAAAAAAACAGGAATTCAACTTTAACCATTGACTCTTTAATGTGTCCCCTAAAGCCCACATCAACAAACGCTGGCGGTGCAGTCATGCTGCCTGTACTTACAGCCCAGCCACATTGCCAGATACCAGAAAAAGCACAACGTCCGTATCATTGCTGTCCGTCAGCTTCCTACGTCCCTTCAGCCGATGGATGTGTGACAGACTGTGGCCGCCGTCGCCAATGGTACCTATTTATAGAGCCGTTGATACCAGGGAGGAAACCCATGCAAATCAGGGCGACTCACACTGACCAACCAGAGCAACACACACAAAATTCCTGAGGAACTCAGCAGGCCAGGCAGGATCTAGGAAAAGAGAGCCATATTTGTGTGTACTTTTTAAAGTTTATCACTAAATATCACAATCATAATTGTGAATGTTTACACAGTTTCTTCCGTGGATTTGAAATAAATAATAATCTTTCTCCCTTATTTTCTTGATTCAGTTCTTGCCACTTTCCATCCCTCACAATCCAGGTACAACGGAGCAGACAGTACAGACTTCCTGTTTCCACACAAATCATTCAGATGTTGAGTTCAAATCCACCCTGACTGTTGGAGGGATTGAAGTCTCTCTGAATGTGGGGATTAAATCTGTTCTGAGTAACAGTAAGGTGCAGAAAGCTTTTGTGTACATTGGTACAAGCAGACAGTGGGAACAACTCCACGATGTATTCTCCCGTATTACTACACACACACAGTGACCCGATATACTGGCAGAGTTATTAACCCTTTGGGAGATGGAGCCTCTCATCATAGGTACTATTGTAGCGTAGTGGTTAGCGCGACGTAATTACAGATTGGGGCGATCTTGCGTAAAACGTTTCATTCTGGCACTGGCTGTAAGGAGTTTCTACGTTCTCTTCGTGAGTGCGTACATTTCCTTCGGGTGCTCCGATTTCCTCCCACATTCCAAGGACCCACAGGTTAGTAGGTTAACTGGTCATTGGAAATGTTCCATTATAAGGCTGGTGTTAAATAGGTTGGTTGGGCCGGAAGGACCTGTTCCTTTGTCTCTCCAATTAATTAAACAAACAAATCATTACACGTCCACGTCAGTCTCCAGTCCCACATCATACACTCGGCTGACAGGTCCCATTGATTTTCCATACGCACGTGTGATCAACAAGTATCCAAGGGAATCAACAACATTTTTGGGTGGGTGGAGTTGGGGAGGGGGGATTCAGGCAGCAGGTCATTGCAGAGTAATTTTGTTTTGAGTGGCATCTTCACCTGTTCCTTGAGATAGTCTGATAAAAGGAACGAGAGGTGTTGCCAGCTGGAGCAGCTGGGTCTCTGGTGTTTAGTGTTCAAGCAACAATAGTCCTTGCCCAAGGCTGAATGTTTCATGTGCAGCAGGTTGTTGGAGGTGCTCATCCTTCGGCTAAAGTTAATGAAGATAGTTTGAGACTGGGTGATCGCCATACAGCCAGACGAGCAGACAGATTGGCCCCAGGATTCCCCTAATGACACACTGCTCCCTGACTGTATGATATTCAGAATACTGATTGGGAGTCTTCTCCTGGGTAGAGGATGAACATATGGTCTGTTGTTCCCGTTGTGCAAGTGGATCCATTGTGCAGGGAGAGAGTAAAATGATCTGCAGAGGAACAAGAGAGAAGATTCTTAAAGTTAGTGGTCACTTGAGTTTACTGTGGCACAGACATGATTCAGGGCATGTATGTTGTCTCAATGGTGTCCCGGTCACTATACCCTGTTCAGTGATTTAACTGGAAAATCCTGGATGGGGAGAATGAAGGGGTACCAATTTCTTCAACCATTTCCAAGATATTTAGCTTTGTGTTGTAATTCCCCAGTGTAAATTGACCCAGGGTTGCAGATGAGTGTCAGGATTTGAAGGGAATAGAGGAGAATGAAAAGGGATTAGTGCGGGGTTGGTGTAAATCGGGGCCTGAGGGAAAGCACAGACACAGTATGCTGCAGAGCCTCTTCCCATGCTTTATGACTGAATGCAGTTAGAATTGAGGCCAGTCAGAATGGAACCAGAGTGCCAGAACATTAAGTGGAGAGGTTCTGGAGGCAGATATTGGTGAACACACAGACAAAGTTTAGAATCAAAATGTTGAGCATGGTGCAACAAATGTCCTGAGCTGTGTATATTTCTATGCTACAGGTTTCCTAGGAAAGATGGATACTCGTGCTGGAGATGAGGTAACAGGTTTACAGATAGAGGCCATGTGTAGTGAGGAGAGGATGTTGATGGGGGCAAAATTGGCGTCAAGAGAATGAGTCGCAACAAAAAAAAAGACAGACAGAATTGAAAAGTGTGAATACAGGACTGAAGATGTTGTATTTGAATGCAGAATAAGGTAGGTAAACTTGCAGCACAGTTGCAGATTGGCAGGGATGATGTTGAGGGCATCACTGAATTATGTTTGAAAAAAGGTCACAGCTGGGAGCTTAATAACTACATTGTATCGAAAGGAAAGGCTGGAAGGCTTTGTTCTGCTGATTAAAAATGAAATCAAATCATCAGGAAGCGGTGACACGGGGTTGGAAGGTATTGAATCATTGTGGATAGAGCTAAGGAACTGTAAGGGTTAAAAGACTCTGCTGGGAGTTGTGTACAGAACCCCAAACAACAGTAACAATGTGGCTTACAAATTATAGTGGGAGATAGAAAATGCATGCAACATAGGAAATGTAACAATATTCATGGGGAATTTTAATATTCAGGTGTATTGGGAAAATTATGTTGGTGCAGGAGGAATTTCTATATTGCCTACAAGATGGCTCTTTAGAGCAGCTCCTTGGTAAACCCACTGGAGGATCAGTTATCCTGGATTGGGTGTTGTACTGTGAACCGGAATTGATTAGACAGCTTAAGGTAAAACAAGACTGAAGGGAAAGTGATCGTAATATGATCAAATTCACCCTGAATTTTGAAAAGGAGAAGCTAATGTCAGATATGTCAGTATTACAGTGGATTAAAATAAATTACAGAGGAATGAGAGCGGAGCAGGCCAGAATTTATTGAAAAAGAATCCTGGCAGAGATGACGGCAGAGCAGCAATGGCTGTAATTTCTGAAAACAATTTCAGAGGCATAGGAATTGTATATCCCAAAGAGGAAGATTTATTTGAAACGAAAGATGAAACAACTGTGGCTAACAGGAGAGGTCACAGCTGATATAAAAGCTAAAGATTGGGTATACAATAAAGCAAAAGTTAGTGGGATGTCAGAGGATTGGGTAGCTTTTAAAATTCAACAGAAGGCAACCAAAAATGTCACAAAGAAGGTAAAGATAGCGTATGAAATTAAGCTAGCCAATAATATTAAAGAGGATTCCAAATTTTCTGCTGATACATAACGTGCAAAAGAGAGGTAACTGTGGACATCAGTTCGCTTGAAGACAGTGCTAGAGAGGTTGTAATAGGGAACAATAAAATGGGGGATGAACGGAATAAGTGTTTTGCATCAGTCTTCCCTTTGGAAGGCACTAGCAGAATGATAAAAGTTCCAGGTGTCAGGGCTCATGAAGGGTTTGAAGTTACCATAACTCTAGAGTAGGCTCTTGAGAAACTGAAAGGTCTGAAGGTAGATATATGTCACAGAGACCAGATGGTGTACAATCAATAGTTCTGAAAGGGGAGGCATTTGTAATGATCTTTCAAGAATATTTAGATTTTAGAATGGTTCTGGAAGACCGGAATATTGCTAATGTCACTCTGTTCTTCAAGGAGGGAGAGAGGCAGAAGAAGAGAAATTATAGGCCTGTTAGTCTCACCTCAGAGGCTGGGTAGATGTTGGAGTCAATTGATAAGGAAGTGGTTTTGGGGTACTTAGAGGCACATGATAAAACAGAATGGTTTCATTAAGGGAAAATCTTGCCGGACAAATCCATTGGAATTCTTTGAAGAAATAACAAGTAGGATAGAGAATGGTAAATCAGTTGATGCTGTGTGCTTGGATTTTCAGAAGGCCTTAAACAAGGTGCCTCACATGCAGCTCTTAAAAAGCTATGAGGTCATTGTATTCCAGGAAAGATGGTAATATCGATAAACCAGTGGCTGGTTGGGAGGAGGTAAAGAGTGGCATTAAATGGAACCTTTACTGGCTGGCTACTGGGACTACTGGTGTTCCACAGGGGTCTCTGCTGGGACCGATTCTTTTTACAATATATGTCAATGGAATTGATGGTGTTGTTCCAAAGTTTGTATACAGTATGAAGATAGGTGGAGTAGCATGTAGATTTAAGCAAGTACAGAAGCTAGAGAATGACTTAGACTGATTCAGAGAATGGGTAAAGAAATAGCAGTTGGAAAAAGTGTTAGGAACTGTATGGTCCTGCACTTTGGTAGAAGCAATGAAACAGTTGACTATTTTCTAAATGGAGAGAAAATACCATGGAACTGAGGTGCAAAGGGCCTTGGGAGACATTGAGCAAGATTCCCTGAAGGTTAATTTGCAGGTAGCATCTTTGGTGAGGAAGGCCAATTAATATTAGCATTCATTTCAAAAGGACTACGATTTAAAAGCTGGGAGGTAAATTTGATACTTTATAAAGCACTGGTGAGGCCTCATTTAGCATATTGTGAGCAGTGTGGCACCCCTAATCTTAGAAAGGATGTGTTGAAACTAGAGAAGGTTCAAAGGAGGTTCACAAAAATGATATCAGGTCATATACAGATAATTTGATGTCTCAGCACCTGCATTCACTGGAATTCAGAAGAATGAGGGGTGACCTTATTGAAATCTATTAAATGATGAAAGGCCTTGATAGTGTATGAGAGAGTCAAAGACCAGAGGACACAGCCTCAGAATAGAAGTGTGTCCTTTTGGCACGGAGATGAGAAGGAATTTCTTTAGCCAGAGATTGGTGAATCTGTGGGATTCTTTGCCACAGACAGCTGTGGAGGACATCATTATATATATTTAAGGCATAGGTTGGTTGAATCTTAATTAGTGAGGGCATGAAGGATATGGAGAGAAGGCAAGAGATTGGTCTGAGAACAAAATTGGATCAGCCACGATGAAATGGTGGAGTGGATTTGATGGGCCAATGGTCTAATTTTGCTTCTATATATTATGATCTTATGGAATTGAACGTTAGTGTAGGAAGCATGAAATCAGTTGTGGTGATCCCAGGATTACTTCCTTTGCTTTACTCTATAGGATTCAAAAATGCAGGATAGAGGAGCTAAATACTTGTCTGAATAAATAGATCTGGAGGGAGACTGTAGAAACAGGTGATTAACTACAGATCATGGGGAGGTGCAGTCAGTCTAGGCCAGACAGAAGAACCAGAGTTGGGTCCAGTGTCCTCATGGGAATTTTCCAGAGGAAGAAAAGAAAGTGAATACGGTGTAAGGGAGAGCAAACAAAACCAGTGTACAGGAGAGTAAAAGTTGCACGAAAAACTGAATCAGGAGAGCAGAAATAACATTTTTTGCAAAAAGCAGATTATGGGGAAGTGCATGAAGCTCCACAATACATGATTAGTGTACCTAAACTTTTGAATCTTATCCAACAAAGTTATTGATCTCTAAGGGGTTATATTGTTCCAAACATTTCAAATTATCTTTTTAAGGGTCTGAGGTGAGAAAAGTGTTCTCAAAAGACCAAATCTTTGTTTGAGCAACACACATACAAAATCCAGGAGGTACTCAGCAGATTATGGGGTTTGAAGGCTTGTTTGCTTCAATGACCTGGACATCTATGTTGGCTGGAGTCAAAGCTTTGGGCTTTGGCTCTTGCTGGGGCATCCATGCCAAACAGATCAAAGAGTAGAGGGTAGACTAATAGTGGCCTACCTCTCCTCCAGATTCAGGGGTTCTGCTCAGTGCCTACAAACCCGACTGGTCAAAAAATTGTTATGGAAACAACAATGAAGAATCCTTCTATATCTCTCTGTGACAGTATTCCTGACTCTCCACCTGTGATTTCTATGTCTGGAAGTAATGAAAACTGGGAGGAACCCACTGGCACGATGAAGGAAACACTGTACATCACAAAGACCAATATTACTTTCTGGAATGTACAAAGCATGTACAATACTGGCAAGCTGGAACAAATATCTGCAGAAATGCATTGTTACAATCTACATATACTGGGTGTAATGACAGGGTCTGGAAGACTCATGGCAGCAACTGGTCAAACAGTTTTAGGCTCAGGAAAGGAAGACATTCAGCATCATTTTGGTGTAGCAGTCATTTTGAAAAAAAAGCATTGGGAAGTGCTTGCAGGAGTGACAGCAAATCAACAGTAGGCTGATTAGAGTCAGACTGAAAGGGAAGCATATGAATGTAACTGTGATCCAATGCTATGCTCCAACTAGCTATAGTGACATTGAAGAAAAGGATGTTTTCTACAAACTGCTGCAATTAGAGGTAGAATCATCATCATGGGGGATCTGAAAGCCAAAGTCTGAAATATACCTCACACTTCATTTGGGCCATGGATATGGAACAATGAATAACAATGGTGAAAGACTGGTGGAATGCTGTACCATTAACAATCTGGTCATGGGAAGGACCTTCTTTCCACACCATGAAATCCACAAACTGACATGGTGTTCATCTAGTAGATATGACAGGAACCAGATTGACCATTTGATAATCAATGGTATGTGGAGACGATCCTTGCAGGATCTAAAGGTGAAGAGAGGAGCAGATACAGGAAGTGATTGCCGCTTTGTTGTAGCAGTGATGAAAGTCAAACTGAGAAGCACTGGGACAAGAACTCATATACAAAGATGTTATGGTGATTAATGTGAGATCTGCCTTCACCATTCAGTTTATGAACAACTTCCAGGCCCTACAAGACCTTAATGAGGATGTGTCAATAGAAAACATTGAAGCAATATGGAACTGGATTGTCCCAGTCTTCAAGGAGCACAGTGAGGCTTCTCTAGGATACAGAGCTGGAAAGAAGAACACAGAATTGATACGGCTGTAAACACAGACAACCTGAGAAGAAAAATGGAAAATAAAGAAGTATATGTTAGATTTAAATAAATTGCTGATTTAGCTGAAGCTTCAACTAGCATACACAGAATCTAATAAGAAAGTTAGGAGTCTTGTAAGAACGAATAAAAGATTCCAAGTGGAAGCCCCTGCAGAGGAATCCAAAGCAGTAGCCAATCAATGCGATCAGGGAAATATAGGCAAGATTTAAAAACTGGTAGGTTCAGGGTGACATCCAGTGGTCCCAGGAGAGATAAGAATAGTCTGCTTTTCACATCTGGGAAAGAGCAAGAAGCACGATGGGAAGAGAATTTCAGAGAATTACTGAATAGATCACCTCTAAATGAGGAACCTGACATAAAAGAGGCAGCAGTGGGCCTTGACATCAACACAGATCTGCACAAGAAAGAAGAGATTGTTGCTGCAATTAAATTAATAAAGAATAGCAAAGCTGAAGGACATCACAATTTGAAATCTGAACTGTTCAAACAAAATCAAAAGTTGCAGCAGCCATCCTACAACCACTCTTTGCTATAATCTGGACTTTGGGACATGTACCCAAGAAATAGACAAAAGGAGTATTATTACGATCCCCGAAAAAGGAACGCTAAATAATTGCAACAACTGGCATGGCACCACACGTTTGTTACTGCCCAGCAAGATACTCACCGGAATCATTGTCCAATGGATTACACATGCAGTCGTCATGTGTCTGAGGAAGGAGCAAGCTGGCTTCAGTAAGAACAGATGCTGTGTCAACCAGATCTTCATGCTACATATTATCATAGAAGAGTGGCAGAAACAAATGTATGTAAATTTTGTGACCTTGAAAAGGCTTTTGATAGCATCTGCTAGTAGAGACTCTGGCTAATTTTCAGATCATACAGGATCCCTTCATAAGTTATCCAGTTTATCCAGAATGTCTATGCTAATTTCACCTACACATTTTGGGACTGCATTTGAGCATTTAAATCAAGACAGGCAAGGCTGTGTGATGTTTGAAATATTCTTTAACCTGGTGATTGGCTGGGCTATGAGGCAAACAATGAAAGATAAGCAGAGAGGCATCAGGTGGACATTATTCTCTACTTCAGAAGACTTTGGTTTTGCGGATAACCAGACTTCACTATCACATACGCACCAGAAACTGCAAGAAAAAACTCAGACCCCAGTGTACCTTTGGTGGACAGGTTAGACTTAGAGTCAGCCAGAAAAATACTGAGACCATATCCCTCAATGTAGAATCTCTTCCTCGTATCAAGGCATCTGGTCTCTGCATCATCCTGCATATCTTCTGGCCAAGGAAGATCTCCAACCACACCCTATTCCTTCAGTGTCATCAGGAGGGCATGGCCACCATCTTCATGAGGAAACTGGAGATGAATTGGACATGTGATGAGAGGAGAGGCCAACTCCATCATCAAGACAGAACTTCATTGGATCCCTGAAATGTGGAGGAATCCAAGAGACTATAGAGAACTTGATGCTACACATAGAGGCAGAAATGAGGACCCTGAACCACACCTGGGACACAGTAGAGAATGTGGTCAATGATACACAGAGACTGATAGATAGATAGATAGATAGATAGATAGATAGATAGATAGATAGATAGATAGATAGATAGATAGATAGATAGATAGATACCTTATTCATCCCCATGGGGAAATTCAACTTTTTTCCAATGTCCCATACACTTGTTGTAGCAAAACTCATTACATACAATACTTAACTCAGTAAAAAATATGATATGCATCTAAATCACTATCCCAAAAAGCATTAATAATAGCTTTTAAAAGTTCTTAAGTCCTGGCAGTAGAATTGTAAAGCCTAATGGCATTGGGGAGTATTGACCTCTTCATCCTGTCTGAGGTCTGAGGACTGAAGACCTTCATTGCCCACAGCACCAGCAACATAACAGGCAGTATGTCAAGAAGTAAGTTAATGAAATCAGTCTTCATTTGCAAGAAAATGATGTGAATCTTAACAAAGTGAAATTATTCATCATCACATTTTTCTCCATTAATCTAATTTAAATTCAACATTGACCATCATGACCTTTTCCAATTTCCAAGCCTCTCTGTGTGGAAGAGAAAGAAAGAATGCCAGATGATGAACTTCAAGTATACTGTGCCCATCTGGGTGAGCTACATGAAGACATATCACAGAGATTTCAATATATTCTCCCACCCCAAATCCCATGGATTTATTGCCCAGTCCTGAACACTAGCAATTAACAAGAAGGATGAAGGGAGAATTGATCTCACTATAAAATTTTGAGCTGAAGCTGAGGTTCATAGCAAGAGTTTTGGCTGCAGAAAGAGATCACTGAATACGATCCTGCACTGTTGAAAAAGGTCAAGATGTTCTTTATTTACAACATCATATTAATTGATGTGCAGTTTTAGTGCAGTCGCTTAATGTCTTTCAAAGCAATGAAATAGACCACAAATTACTGAACATGGGGTACTGAGTCAGCTTCTGAGTGACATTGAGCCTAATGTTGAGAAACTGATAATCACTGCTCTGCCCATCCATCCCACTGAAAGGTGAAAAAGCTCTGAAGTACTGAATAGTTGCACTGTTAATGTCTCTCTGAACTTATTGATGAATTTTTTTTTACTCTAATTACTGAAAATAAAGAAATACATTGGGTACCAGTTAATTGGGATGCATCAAGAACAGTACATGGTGGACCAATTAGCGGATGTTTCATGGAAATCATTAAAAATGTTTAAAAAATCAAATATCATTTATCTGCATAATAAGTAATGTATTTAAATGAAATGCAGAATAAATTTGAAGACATTAAAAACTACTTCAGCTGTATTAAATAAATATTAGTTTCTAATATTTATTGATGGTGGAAATAATCCAGTGTATGCTGCCATGTTCTTTTGATTAACTATAAATGAGCAAAATCAGCGCTGACACCTAATACAGATAATGGACTGTCTTCATACAATGCTTTAATGATTACATCCAACAAATATTTATTTTCATTTCAACATTCAATCTATCTGTTTATATCTTCACATTCTTTGTAGGCCCTAACTTGTTGAAGTAATGACATTGTTCCTTTGTCACTCCTGGTTGCATTTGGCACCTCCAAGCCAAGTAAGCAAAACAGTAATGGATTGCTTTACTGCTTACTACTCACCAGCTATCAGTGACAAAAATCACTATATTTTGAACATAAACACAGGCAGGTGATGCTATTTTAAATCTGTTCACTCTCACCACAATTTAGTACTTAATGGCCACAAAACATGCATGTGACTGATGCTGGTTAAAAATAGTTCAATGCAGTGTCCTATCCCAATTAAGTCGAATACTGTCCCAACTAAAACCAAGGGTATCTATGCTATTTTTTAAAAGTTTGGTTTATGTTTTTCAAAAGTAATCCCAAACAAGCAGCTACCCTAATTAACCGATGGGTTAATTAACTGGAATCCACATAATTTTATTTGTAGCTTTTAATAGTTTTATTTTTAAATGCAGAATAGGAGAGAATTTTCTAAAATTGGTGTACATAATTATCAGTATAATAGATGGATGGATATTAAGAATATTTTTCCAATTGAATGAGTGCTTACGATGAGAAGACATTAGAATAAGGTAAGAGGTAAGATACTAAGAGAGAATCTGAGCAAGGATTACATTCGCTCTCTGGGTTCAGACAGCAATCTGGCATGGGCTGATAAATGCCAAGTAATATTCACATCACAGAGGTGCTGGACTGGGATCATGTCCAACAAATGTGTGTATGACATCCAGTCCTCGGCATTTATTGCCATCAACATCTCTAAGCCAACTACAGCCAATGTCTTGGGGATCACCATTGATTATCAATTCAAAAGGATCAGCGAAATGAATATGGCTGTTACAAGAGCAAAGCAAAAACTAATTCACCTGCCTTTTCACCTTTTCTAAGGCCTAAGGGAAGAGAAGGATGCAATATTCTCCTCTTGTGGAGATGAATATACCTACAACAAGATTCCAAAATCTCAACACTGTACAAGATAAGGGAGACCAATTAATTGGCACTCTACTTGTCACCAATGTGTTCCATTTACAAAATGTCCTGTCGTTACTTACTCAGATTACTCCAAAATCATTTGCCAAATTTGTGAGCTCTACTACCATGATAACAAGGGCAGAATGTGCCAGGGAGCACCAGCACATGCAGGTTCACTTCCAAGTCACCCACCATCCTGACATTAAAATATATTGTTGGACCTTCATTGTCAGTGGGTCTCCCCATCCAACACCACCATGGGGGCACAACAATAGAGGCACAACAGAAGTTGAAGAAGGCAACTTATCACCACTTTCTCAGGGACAGGTCAGACAATTAAGGACTGATGGAGAAATGAATGAATAACTAAACTGTGAGGAGCTCTAGATGTACGGATGTATAGGCAAGGCTGGTAATATTTGACAGTAGAAATTAAAATAACAGAATAACAAACAGAATAGAAAGGGAGAAGTTGTTCTCATCAGAAGAGATACAAGAACTAGGGGATATGAAATGACAGGGAATGGCAAAAGTGACATGAAGATAATCTTCCTCACACAGTGAGTGAGAAGAGAATGCATTGCCAGTGATGACAGAGAGATTCATTTGGAATCCTTAGAGTGCAATAAGATAGCTGTCTATATTTCGACGGTTATGGAAGGAGCACAGAGGGATTGGATTTGCTGGAGTGTTCCTACATCAAGCTGTTCTGAGGTCTACAGGCCACATGGCTTCATTTCCTCAGGTACTCATTCTGTGACACTGAATTGTTTAGGTACCCCTAATGTCAACGTCTGATTCAGAGGGTGAACTCAAACCTGGCAACTCCCTTCCAAGTGAAATCCTCCTTGATTTGAAGTAGTTAATAAGGTAGATAATTGTCTAATATTTCCCAGTATCCTCATTTGCTTTAGTTCTGTAGAGTCACTGGGATTATATGGGACCTCCCAATATCAGTGAACCACTCCCTTTGATACACTACAGTGGGATCCAGTACCCTTACCCTATGACTCTGTAGATGTATCGAATCCTTTCAAGCCCGAGTAGAATAACACACATGAGAAGTCCCATTATTGACACCTTTTCACCAGAAGAGCTGAAAAATAGCCTTCACATCAGAGTGCTGTCTGCAAAATATTTAAAACAGAAACCTGATGCAAAAATACCAGTGAACATTTCAATTATACTTTATACAAAATTACTGTGTGTTTATTTCCAGTATTTCAGCTGTGAATTAAGCTACGCACAGTCTTGGGAATGACATTATCAGTAGTACTGATACCGTGATGCCATTGACTATCACATTCAGACTTGTTATCAATAAACAGTAGAATACTAATATGCTCATATTCTATCCATAGACAAAATTTATCATGAGATTATTGACTACTTCAAATAAAACAAGGACTTCAGTGGGGGGGGGGGCTGTCAGGTGCATTCATTATAGTACAGAAAAAGATTTTTTAAGGCATGGCTGCAGAGAGTTGTTCCTGCACCAATCAGTTGACAGTATAAAAATCAACTTAATCAATTTGGATTGAATTATGAATAGAGAAGGTCAAAACATGCATCCAGTGAGAAAAAGCGCTATCTCAAATTAGACATTATTAAGCTGTGTTAAAATAGGAGAAGCAAATAACTTAAATTTTCTAATTTTAAAACAAAAATTGCAAAAGTACCTTTTTGGTTGTTCAGGGTGTGATATTAACAAACATCTGTGGCAACAACAGGAAATGAGATATTATTTTAAGGAGGGGGATGGCCCAGAAATGAGACAAGACACTTACAGCTGTCTGTCGACTCAAATATCACAGTATCTGTTCTAGCTGATGGTACTTGGATGTTAAAGGGATAATATCTCTGGTTCTTTCCAGAGATGCTTGTCAGAACATCAATTGCCTCACAAATTGTTCCATGTCAGTTGGCTGAATCACTTCACTCATTCACTTGCAGATTTTCTCTTGTTTGCGATTGGACTTCTAATGGGTTATCCAGTTTTGGAAAGTTATTTGATTACAACCAAATGGATAAAGAATTGATAGGTTTTCAGTGACTGGAATTCAATGCAACATGTAATATTGACTAAAAGATGTTCTTCAATGCTTGTGTAAGCCAATCAGAGTTTGTATTCCAATGGACAATTTGAAACTGAATGAATTTAAAACTAGAATTTTCAATGAGTATTCATAAAATTAAATTCTGAATATTAAAGTTATTTAGATTTGGTGTCATTAAATCAGTTTTTGTGTCTGCATTTCTGCACTTTGCTCTATATTAGGAGGAACCCTGCAAGTTGTTCAGATAATTGGAGAGAGGATTTATGAGCATTGAAGACAGCATTTGGAAAAGCATAGTCTGATTGTGGATAGTCTGCATGGCTTTGTGAAGATCAAGTCAATTCTCATCAGCTTGGATGAATTGTTCGAGGATGTGACAAAGCACATTGTTGAAGTTAGAGTAATGAATGTGGTGTAGATTGATTTTTTTTAGTTTAGTAAAGTGTTTGTTGATGTTCTCCATGGTAGCCTCATTCAGAAGTCAGGAGGTATAGGATCTAAGGAAACCTGGCCATGTGTATGTAGAATTGACTTGCCCATGGAATGCAGAAGGTTGTTTTAGAAGGAGAGTTTTCTGCCTGAATGTAGGTGACAATTGTTGTCCACGGGGATCTGTTCAGGGGTTCTTACCCCTTGTGATTGTTATAAATGACTTGGATCAGGAAGTGAAAGGGTGGGCTGGTAAGATTGTTGATGACGAAAAGGGTAGTGAAGTTGTGGAGAGTGTGGAGATTTGTCGTAGTTGGCAATAGGACGTAGACAGGATGCAGAACTGGGCTGAGAATTGACAGATGCAGTTCAATCCAGTAGATGTGAGGCAATTCACTTTGGAAGGTGAATTTAAAAGGTTTGCAGAACATTGTAAACCAAAATAAGACACTGAAGCAGAATTAACCCTGCCTTGTCCCTGTAACTGTTTATGCTCTAACCAATCAAGAATCAATCTACCACTGTTTTAAATATACCTAATGAGCAGTCCTTCACAGCACTCTGTTCCAATGATTCCACAGATTCATCAGCCTCTGGCTAAGCAAATTCCTATTCATTTCTGCCCTGAATGGATTTTACTCTATTCTGAGTCTATGCCATCTGGTCATTGACTCCTCCAATTTAGGAATTAAGAAAACACATCCACTCTTTCTAATCCTTTGTATATTTGAAGATTTCAATGAGTTCATCACTCCTTGTCGAAACTCCATCAAGTACAGGCTTAGAGCCATCAAGCACTCCTTAAATGTTAACTCTTTCATTCCTGGAATCATTTTCATTGTCATGACTGCTTAGAAACAAACTTGAAAGTTGCTGAGAGGCTACATGAGGGATTATTGTACCACATTCCACCTCAAAAAGGTATGCTTAATCCTTTATGACAAACCAAAATAAATTCATTTCACTTTTCCTTAATTTATGTAAAACAGAGTCGAACAAGACAAGTGTAGTAATATCAAATTCAATCAAAGACAAGCAAGGTGAGCGTAATTGGAACAAATCAAAGGAAGATGAGTGATCAAGAAAAAAATATGCACTCCCAACTCAATCCCTCACTCTGCTGCCACGCTGGTGAACAGGTATCTCTGTTTATTTCTTTCTACTGCTACCCAAACCCACGTGACAAAGTACCTTAACCCAGAGTGAGGATGCACAACACAAATACACTACAGACAGTCGGTAAACAGATACATGACACCTACAACTATGAGCATCCTCTGGACCCTCTCCAATGACAGCACATCTTTTCTTAGATATGTGGCCCAAAACAGCTCCTAGTACTCTAAATGCAATCTGACCAAAGCCTTGTAAACCTCAGCATTGCATACTTGTGTTTATATTCTAGTCCTCTCAAAATGAATGCCAACTTCACATTTACCTTACATAGCACTGACTCAACCTACAAGTTTACCTTCACAGAATCCTGCACGAGGACTCCCAAGTCCTTTTGCACCTGATTTTTGATTAGTATCCCCATTTACAAAATAGTCTACACCTTTACTCCTTCAACCAAAGTGCATGACCATACACTTACCTACACTATGTGCCAATTCTTTACCCATTCTCCTAATCTGTCTATGTTCATCTGTAGACTCCCCTGCTTCTTTAACATGACCTGCCCTTCTACTTATATTTTTATCATCCACAAATTTGACAATACAACTATTGATTGCCCATCCAAATCATTGACATATAATGTGAAAGGAAGTGGTCCAAACACTAATGAGGGGAGAGGCAGACCACAGTAGTGACAGGGGATTCCTTATTTAGAGGATTAGACACAAGATTTCGTGCCTGCGATAGAGACACCCATATGGTATCTTGCTCCCGGTTACCAGGGTCAGGTATATCTTAGGTTCAGTCCATGACATTCTAAGGAGGGAAGGTGAGCAGCCATAAGTCTTGGTACATATTGGCACTGATGACATAGGTAGGAAAAGTGAGAAGATCCTGAGGAGAGAATTTAGAGAGCTCAGATGAAAGCTGAAATGTAGGACATCCAGGGTAGACATCTCTAGATTGCAACCTGTGCCACACATCCTTGAGGGTAAAAATAGGATGATTTGGCAGATGAATGTATGGCTTCAAAACTAGTGTGGGGGTGGGTTTCAGATTTCTAGATGACTGGGATCTCTTCTGGGGAATACATGACCTGTACAAAAGAGATGGGTTACCACTGAACCTCAGATGGAACAATATCCTTCCTGACATGTTTGGTAGCGCTGTTGGTTTGTGTTTAAGCCAATTTAATAGGGGTAAGGGAACAAGAGTGATATTGACTGTTGTTTTACAAGCAACACTAGTGTGTAGTAAGACTGTCAGGAAGGAGAGGCAAACGAAAGAATACATTTTACATGCTTTTGTAGGTCTGCAAAGTTGCAAATGTTACCCCACTCTTCAAGAAGGGTGGGAGGCAAAAGAAAGGAAATTACAGACCAGTTACCCCTACCTCAGGTTTTGGGAAGTTGATTGAAGTTGATTTTTAAGGATGTAGACTCAGGTACTTGGAGTGACATAAGAAAATAGGTCAAAGTGAGCATTGTTTCCTTAAGGCAAAGTTTTGCCTCACAAATCTATTGGAATTCTTTGAGGAAATAAAAAGCAGGATGGACAAAGGAAAATCAGTGGGTGGTTGGCACTTGGATTTTCAGACTGTCTTTGACAAGGTGCCACACATGAGGCTGCATAACAGGATAAGGTCCCATGGTATTACAGAAAAGATATTAACATTGATGGAACACTAGCTGATTGGCAAGTGGAAAAGCATGGGGATAAACAGAACCTCTTCTGATTGGCTACCAGTGACTCATGGAATTCCGCAGGGGTCAGTGTTGGGACTGTACCTTTTAACATTGTATGTCAATGGCTTGGATGATGGAATTGATGGGTTTATGCCTAAGTTTGTGAACAATACAAAGATAGGCAGATGGATGCAGTAGCGCTGCAGAAGGACTTAGACAGATTAGGGAAACGGACCAAGAAATGGCAGATGGAGTAGAGCGTCAGTAATTGCATGGTCATACACTTTGGTAGAAGGAATAAAAGCACAGACTATATTCTAAACAGGTAGAAAATTCAGAAATCCAAAGTGCAATGTGACTTGGGAGTCACTGATCCAGAGGAGGTTGGTTGGAAAGGTTCCAGGGATGAAAGGCTTATCAGATGAGAAGTGTTTAATGACTCTGAGCCTTTTTTACTTGCTTAAATTTAGAGAATGAGGGGGAGGATTCATAGAAACCCATTGAATGTTGAAGGTCCTAGAAAGAGTGGATGTGTTGATGATGTTTCCTATGGTGATGGTGTTTTGAGCTAGAGGGCTCTGCCTGAGAATAGAGAGATGCTCATTTAGAATGGACATGAAGTGGAATTTCTTTAGCCAGAGGGTTTTGAATCTGCAGAATTTGTTGACAGGAGGTTGAATAGTTGAAGCAGGAAAGGTTATGAGGAGAATGCAGGAGAATGGGCTTGAGAGAGAAATGGATCAGCCATGATGATGCTTCTATGTTTTATGGTCTTACGTTCTTATGGAAATGCACTTTCGCCTCTCTTTTACTCTTTACATATCAGAAAAACTTTTTGTATCCACTTTTATATTATTGGCTAGCTTACATTCATATTTTAACCTTTTGCTCCAATCTAAATACTTTCGGTTTAAGATGGCGCATCTGAAGGCGGGTGACAACTTACTGATGGTTCTCAACGAAAGAATTACAACTAAATAATTCATTAATACCAGTTTATCTGTAACAAATTATGGTAAACAATCTCCGCAAACAGCAAAGAGGTGTGCAAAGCTGAAGATGACTCAAGGGTCAAGGCATGTTCAAGAGAAGTGGTTGGAGTCGGAGAGGGAGCTGGAGTGAGCGGAGTGGGGAAAAATCCATGCAGAGGAGTTTCTGAGCCTGTCCAACTAAATTGACACTGAAGAGTAATTGATGGAAAGGTTGGGTACAGATTGGAATGTTGCAGCAGGGTCCAGGCCCAGAGGGAGTTTTTGTGACAGGGCTTGGGTCCTAGAGGAAGGAATGTCCCAATGTTTGGATGATTTCATCATCAAACTGGAGGTATGGGTCGGGTCTGTTCTGATTGCTGCTGCGCTCTTTGCTGCTCCAAGGCTGAGGGTATGGGCCTGTACAGCTGCTCCAGCCTTCATGTCTGCGGGCCCCATGACGTTTTGCTTTGGCAGGTGATGAACTGAGCCTGAGGCTGTGGGAGTTGTGTCTATGAACTCACTTTCCTTCTTAATGCTGTTTACTTGCTTTAATTGTTTGCACAATTTAGTTCTATTTCTCTCTGAAAATTGAGTGTTTGTTACATTTTTTCACTGAGTCCTTTTGGGTTCATTGCTTTGTGACTGCCTCAAAGCAGACACAGCTCAACTGTATAATGCAGGTCAGCTCTTTGAGTGAGAATGCAGAAAGTTTGAATTTAATAACTCATCTCCTTCTCCTTTAGGTCACAAACGTATCAAACAACCCTGATGAGTTATTAACTTCAAGCTTTCTGCACAATCACTCAAAGAGTTGAACTGCATGTGCAGGTAACGAGAGCTGTATAACTCATCTCCTTCTACCTCAGGGCATGAACTTATCAATCACCCCTACTGTGGACACTTTCTGGAGGTCCAAGATCCGTGAGCTCCATGACTGCTGGACTAAGTGTGTAAATGTAGGAGGGGACTATGTCGAAAAATAAATCTGCTAGGTTTTCTAAAATTGACAGCTTCTACTTTAGCCATAGGCCATGAACTTATCAAACCCCCCTTGTATATACATACTTCGATCATAAATGTACTTTGAAATGTTTATGTTTTTAATTAACTGCTATTCATTTTTAAAAGCTTCCAAATCTTTTAATTTCCCACTAACTTTTGCAATATTACTTGCCCTCTCTTTTGCTTTTATGCCTGTACTGTGTTGTCATGTTCTATTCCCTATGTTCTATGTAAAAATATGTACAATATTTGCAAGTCAGTCTGTCAATATCTTACTTTTATGGTATACACTTAGTAAAGAAGGTGATTCAGTACATGTTCAAAACAAATTTAAGTAGTTTTGCTGATTCTTTAAAAATAATTTCTGGCATCTGGGCATTGCTGGTAGGTACAGTATCAATTACTCATCCCCTGAGGGAGGGATGGTGAACTGTGGTCTTGCACTACTGTTGTCCTTCTGGGGAAGGTGCTCCCACAGTGATGTCAGTGAGGATGTTCCTGAATTTAGGTGAAGGATCAGCGATACATTTTCAGGTCTCGAAGTTTTCCAGTTCAAGGGGAATCTGCTGGTGGTGATGTTCCTCTGAATCTTTTACACCTGTCCCAACCTTTTTTCGCAGAATGCCAAGGTCCCCTACCATTAACCGAGAAGTACATTGACTGCAGGTCTGGAATCCTGGCTTTAGTTATCGAGGTGGTGGTTTGGGAGGTGCAGTCAGAGGAGGTGAGTAAATAACTGAAGTGCATTTTGAAGTAATACCACACTGCAGCCATAGTAAGGTGGTTGTGCAGGGAATAATAGAGGAATTATTCCGGATGGTAGTAATCAGGAGGATTGTTGTGTCAAGGATGACGTTAAACTCCCTGAGAGTTGTCGCAACTGAAGTGGACAGTATTCAGGTAAGTGGAGAGATTTCTTATATAAGTATTATTTTACTAATTTGCTAAATTACTTTGAACTGAAGTCACACATCTCACCTTAATTTTCTGTTCCTTTGATTTCAATGGAAAGGAAACCAAGCTTTGACAAAGTAAGTGAGTGGGAGGGGGCTGATTCACTGTCACCCAGTGAAACCATCAGATTATTTAACATTTCCTTTTCTCAGAATTCAATAAAAATTCTGTGGGGTGAGATGACTCAGAAAACTAAACATCACCCAATTTGTGAGACAATTTGTATTTTGGCTGCCACAAGAGAAGAATACATGAGATAATGTCCCTTTAAGCAGTCAAGTGTCTGACAGATATTTAAAGTAAAATCAGGTAGAACAGAAACAGTGAAGTTTGCGTAGTGTGGTATAAAAAGCAGGTGTAATCATCCTGACTCAGCTCTGGGCCGTCCCTCTCCTTAAAATAACGCTTCATTTCCTCCTGGGGCAGCAGATGTTTGTTATTTTCTCACCCAGATGGCTGCAGATCTGAGCTGCACCAAAGCTACTTTTTTTAAAATGATAAAGCAATTTTTATATTTAAAATTAGATTATAAAAATGGTTTCTTTCCACCATTTTAACATGGCTTATAATGGCCAATTTGTTTGCACTGTATTAGATAACTCTCCCCTTCCATTCATAACTTAGTCCTAGCTAATTTATATTACAGTAAACCCATTGGTGCAGGACCAACTCACTGCATCCTTTCCTCAACCAATCATCTTTCTGCTTTAAAAGGAATTCTGTTGCCTTTCAGTGTCCATGTTTTATATGAGGTATCAAACAATCTCGTAATAAATCATGTCAATGAATAGAAAATAAAGGTCTAAATTGAATATTGTTTATTGATAGCAAGTTGGTATATGATAGTCATCATATGATACATCAGTACTTATTGCAATGTCCATTTCTCTCTAGTGTCATCATCATCATTAGGTGCTGTGTTGTATGACATAGATGATCATGGTCTTCCATCTGTCTTTAATCTGATAAGTTCTAATGATCTCTGCCAGAAGCACTCACATCTACCTGATGAAATGCTTTGAGAAGTTGATCTTGGCCAGAATCAATTCCTGCTCAGCAAGGATCTGGACCCATTGCAATTTGGCTATCACCACAATAGGCTGTGGCTGGTGCAGACACAATGACTCTGCATGCAGCCTCAGATCACCTGGCCAATACAAACATCTAAGTCAGGATGCTGTTCATTGACTATAGCTCAATGTTTAACACTATCATTCTAACTGTCCTGATCGAAAAGCTACAGAACCTGGGACTATGTACCTCTCTGCAATTGGATCCTTGACTTTCTAACTGGAAAACCACAATCTGTGCAGATTGGTAATAACATCTCTTCATCATTGACAATCAGCTCTGGTACACCTCAAGGATATTTGCTTAGCCTACTGCTCTTCCCTCTCTAGACTCACAGACTGTGTGGCTAGGCATAGCTCAACTGCCATCTATACATTTGCGGATGATACAACCATTGCTGGCAGAATTTCAGATGGAGATGAGAGGGCGTACGAGAATAAGATATACCAGCTAGATGAGTGATATCGCAGCAACCACCTTGCACTCGATGCTTGTAAGATGATAGAGCTGATTGTAAGTGGAGTGAGTAAGCAATATCAAGTTCCTGGGTATCAAGATCTCCCAGTATCTAACCTGGTCCCAACATTTTGATTCATCTATAAAGAAAGCAAGACAGTGGTAATATTTTATTAGGAGTTTGCAGAGATTTGGTTTGTCACCTAAAACACTTGAAAACTTCTACAGCTGTACTGCGGAGAGGATTCTGAGGCTGCATCACTGTCTGGTATGGGTGTGGGAGAGTTCTACTGCACAGGATCAAAATAAGTTACATAAATTTGTGTAAATTGTCAGTTCCATCATGCGGTCTAGCCTTCATAGTATACAAAACACCTTCAAGGAGCGATGCCTCTGAAAGGCGGCATCCATTGTAAGGACCCACATCACCCAGTATATGCCCTCCTCTCATTCTTACAATCAGAAAGGAGGTACAGAAGCCTAAGGGCACGTGCACACGTGTACACACACACACACACACACACACACACACACACACACACACACACACACACACACACACACACACACACACACACACACACACACACACACACACACACACACACACACACACACACACACACGTTCTTGAACAGCTTCTTTCCCTCTGAATTCCGAATTTCTAATTGGACATTGAGACAATATCCTGACTTGTTAAATTATTTCTGTTTTTGCACTATTTTTAATTTAACTATTTAATATACACATGTATGTTGATTGTATTGTATATTAATTATTTGTTTCCTAAATTTATCATGACTTGCATTGTACTACTGCAAACTTACTAACAAATTTCATGACATTAAACCTGGTTCTGACTGAAAACTTTTGCCTGTCCATCCATTGATGTCACTAATGAATGCCATGTGCTGTCGACTCTGACTTTTTCTTCCATCATTTCTTCCATCATATCTTCCCATCACTGCAAGATCTTTAAGCTTCCCTTGCCTCAGTACATGTCCCAGAAATTACATCTGCCATTTCCTGATTGATGATATCAGCTCTGTTCTTATTCCTGCTTTTTGCAGCACTAATTTGCTAATCTGTGCTTCCATGATATTTAAATTCATTCTTGTGAAAAACCATATTTCTGCAGCTCCTGAAAATAGCCATATTGTCCAACATTCGATCTGTATGTTAGTGTGGAATGAATGTAACACCACAGCACTATCCAGTGGAGCAGTTTGATTCACAGATAAAACACTAGAAATAAGCACACAACAGTGTTGCCTTAACAATAACTGATGGTTCCCTTATATGTTGGTTCAAGTCTAAATAAGAGATGTGTTTCCAAGAGGTTTCTGTTGCAAAGATCATGTCTCACTCTCTTACTCTGGGGAACAGCTGCCAATAAAGGGATTTTTCTTGAACAACACAAAACTCTGGAGGAATTCACCAAGTCATTCCATATGTATGGGGAGGGATAAGTGGTCCAAGTTTTGAGTCAATTCCATTCATTAGGGATGGAAATGAAGTTAGCAGAGGCCAAAATAAGAAAATGGGAGGTGGGATGAAATATAAACTGACAGGTGATATATGAAACCAGGTGAAGAACACAGTGGGTTAGTTGGGGAGGGGAATGAAGTAAGAATCTGGGACATGATTGAATTAACTGCTCTTGAGAAGGTGGTGATGAACTGCCTTCTTGAAACTCTGCAATTACTCTGAGAAGCTATTCCCACAGTACTAGTGAATGGGGAGATCCAGGAATTAGATTTAATTAAGATCCATAAATTTATTTCCTGTCAGGCTGTTGCGAAATTTGGAAGTGAACCTGCCATGGTAGTACTCTCTGGTACATTCTAACCTGATTATCTTGGTAGTAAAACTCACAGATTTGGGAGGTGTAGTTGGAGTATCCTGAAGAAGTAACAGCTGGATAATTTGTAAATGGATCACACTGAATCCATCATACACCAGTAGTGGAGGAAATGAAATTTCATGACGGTGGATGGGTGCCAATCAACTGGGCTGCCTTTTCCTGGATGATGTTGAGCTTTTAGAATATTGTTGGAGCTGGACTCATCTCCTCAAACAGAGAGAAGTCCACTATATTCATGTCTTCGAGCTCAGAAATAGCAGAAATGCAGTCTGATGGTTACTTACTTAATCCCATCACATCTACAGGGGCAGAGACTGACAACAGCATCTCATCAGAGTCCTCTGTCCTGTGCCAGTCTTTTAATTTGTCCCCAGGGATAACCCACCATCGAAGATCCTTCCTCTCTCAGGGATGAGAATTCTGGAGCTTCTGTTGCTGTTTTTGTAGGTCTGTATTTTCACAGGATGAAGTTACTAGCCCAATACCCAATCCTACTCCAATCACAGCTGGGCTTAGAATCATCCATTGCAGAGTTTTTGTGATGGTGATGGCACAAAATGCTATGGTTCATAGTTCAAAATATTCTTCATGGACATGCATGATATTTTTGTCATCTGAACATTACTTGAAATTTACCAGCCCATACCTGAATGTGATGGTGACGTCAAACCGGGAAATCAAATGAACTCTTGCATATCTCTTCTCTTGTCAACACACACAAATTGCTGGAGGGACTCAGCAGGTGAGGCAGAATCTATGGAAAGGAGTACAGTTGAAGTATCGGGCTAAGAGCCTTAATTAGGACCAGAGAGAAAAGTTGAGGAGTCAGTGTGAGAAGGTTGGGGGGTGGGAGTGGAGGAAATATCACAAGCTGATGGGTGAAGTGAAGAGCTGGAAGGATGATCAGTGAAAAAGATAGTTGGACCTGTACTCACTAGATTTCAACAAATTTGTGGGGGTAGGGTGGGTGGGGATCTCAGTGAAAGCTGCTGAATGTTAAAAGGACTAGATAAGGTGGATATGCAGGGGATATTTCCAATGGTTGGGTTGTCCAGAATTAGAGGGTAAAGCCTCAAAGGTGAGGGGTAACCCTTTAGAACAGAGGTAAGGAGCATTTTTTTTAGCCAGACAGTAGGGAAATTGTGGAATACTCTGCCACAGACTGCAGTGGAGGCCAAGACCATGGGTATATTTAAAGCGAAAATTATTAGTTTCCTTATTGGTCAGAGTGCAAAGATTATGGCGAGAAGGCAGGTGTTTTGCTTTGAGTAGGATCCAGGTTCAGCCATGATGGAATGGCGGAGCAGACTTCATGGGCTGATTGGCCTGCTTGGCCTGATTCTGCTCATATGTCTTATAGTCTTATGGTCTTATACAGGGCTGGAGAAGGGGGAATCAGCTGGGAGAGGACAGAAGGCCTGGAAGAAAGAAAAGGGGTAGGAGCACCAGAGGGAGCTGATGGGCAGGTAAAGAGATAAAGTGAGAGAGGAAAATGGGAATGGGGAAAGGGTAAGGAGGCCATTACCAGATGTTGGATACCGGACATCTTCTTTTGTTCCCGTTCCAGATTCTGAACCATGCAATAAAGCGGCCTGAGTCGTCAGTTCAGGAAATCTCTGCTAAAGCAGTGGGCACTTTAGTTTGCCTGGTCAGTAACTGTCGGTGAGCTTGCCTTTTGTCAGTGGTTGAGTGGCCAACATGCAGTGAGGTACAAACTAAAGTGGTCAAGGGGAACTCAGACAAAACCTTCAGTTTCAGCAGCTACCTGATGTTGCCCAGTATAGAGTGGAACATTTGGAAGGAGTGCACCTTCCCTCTACTCCAGTCTGTGCCGGGCACTGTGAGGTAGCTGCTGAGCTCAACATGGAGCAGCCTCAACAACATCTGCGCAGTCGCACAATCCAGCTGTTAAACAGAGAGTGGCTTCGTCTTGTTTGCGTTCTCCACCACTCTGTGCTCTCTCTCTCTCTTCACTGACATTGCATTTCTGATCCACTCTTGGCTTCCACTATTGTCTGTAATAATTGTACCCGAGGCTGATCCTGTTCTGTTTCTCCCACTGAGAGGCTACACAGGGTTTAAGTGACCAATTAATTGTCTTCATTAGAAATTGCAGCTGAAGAATGGTTTTCTCTGGCTTTGGGGTGGATATAATTAAATAATTGATAAAATTTTTATGAGTCAACATCAGTATTGCATTGACAGATGGTAATGGCGACTGATGAACAATAACGGTGATCATTTCATGTATGATTTGCACATGTAGGATTCCTTATTTTAGCTGTTCTTCCCATTTTGACACCAAGTAGCAGGTGGCAGGAGGGATGGGGTGAGGAATGATTGGTGAGAGACTATGGATGAGGGATGAGGGATGAGGGGTGATGGGTGAGGAATGAGGGATGTGGGATGATGGGTCTGGGAAGATGGATGAGGGATGTGGGATGAGCGATGAGGTATAATATATGAGGTATGATGGGTGAGGAAAGAGGGATATGGGATGATGGATAAGGTAAGATGGATGAGGGACGTAGGATGACAGATAATAAGTGAGGGATGAAGGATGTAGGATGATGTGTGAGAAATGAGGGGTGAGGGAAAATGGGTGAGGGATGAGGGATCAGGGCAGGGACGTGAAATGTGGGATAAGATGTAAGGGATCTGGGATAGGGATGAGGGATGAGGGAACTGGGATAGGAATAGGGATGAGTGATGAGAGTCAGCTCTCTGTATTGATGCACTCCTGTTTCCTGTGAAGTGAGAGCAAATTGCTTCACTGTGGCAGTTTTGGACACCAAATATCAGGAAAGGAGGACGAGAAGTCCGATTGCATTAATGAGAACTTCAACGTTAGGAGTTTTGTTGAGCTGCTCACAGTGAAGGAGTTGGCAACAGGAAACTGAGAAAGCAAAAAGAGAGATAGAAAGATAAGGGAATTAGGTGGACAATGCAGGGATGCCTGTGGCCATTCGATCAGTGACACACATGCCTCCTTGAATACTATTCAGTGTGTGACCTCTCAGTCGGTGACAGCAACAGTTACTGGCACTGTAACCAGTTTACAGTATCAGGGAGAAAGGATGCAGTCTGAGTGACTGTGAGAGGAGATCTGTTAGTTTGTGGCAGACTGTGGCTTTGGTAACTGTAGAGGAAACAACAGGATGGTGTGTTACCCCTCAGGTGTTAGCACCTAACAGCAGTTGCAGAACATTCAGTTGGAGTAAAGTCAAAGGGCAGAGTCACTGGGCACATTGGTACAAACACGATGGATACAAAATGGGATGAGGTACTTCACATTGAGTTGGGAAATAATTTACAAAGCATGACCTCCTGGGTAGTCATCTCTGGATTGCACCTAATGCACGTACTAGTGAGAGCAGGGACTCAATGATAGGCCATATACATGTATGGCTGAGGAACTGGTGAAGGGCATGGGGATTCATTGGGATCCTTTCTGGGACAAAAGTGACCTGTAGAAGATCGATCAGATCTACCTGATCTGGAGGATCAACAATATTCTGGCAGAGAACTACTTGATTTCAACTCGATCAACAGGGGAGTGGGACACCTGAGCAGCAAAGAGGCAGATGAGAAGTCAAAGAAAATACTGTAGTTAATGAGATAAATTTCAGTGGTCAGGATAGCTAGGGAAACAATAAAGGAAAAAGGAAAGACCATTAGATGAAACTGTGTTTCAGTCAATTCAAGAGACAGCCTCGGAGATAAACTAGGTGCAGTATGTGCTGGCAGCTCTACATGGGGGTTCTGTGTTGACCACCTTGAAACAAGCATAAACAAGATTTAGCTTGTCCAGGAGAGAGGCTGTGATGTTGGCTGTATCGCTGTGTTTCCCTTTAAGTCTGAATAGGGACTTATCCTCCCATATGCTCCATGTGTCGTTGGTGCAGAGTTGTGTCTGGATTTTGTCCCTGTATTGACGTTGTGCTGTCTTGATGGCTGTTGGTAAGTCATAGTGACATTTCTTGAGCTCCTGATGGTTTTTGGAGACAAAGGCTTTGCCTCATGTGATAGTGTAGTGCACACGTAACTATTAATCCAAGGTTTACGGTTTGGGTAGGCCCATAGCGATTTTTGGGGTACAACATCCACAATGGACTTCTGGATGAAACCTGTGACCATTTCCACTTGGAGACATCCTCAACCTGGTACACAATGTCATCAAAGCAATCCAGTACCATGCAATCTGACTGGTCGGACCAGTAGTACATGGTTTCCACTGTGACAAAGGATCAGCAAATGTCTTTCAATTCTGGTAAGCGTGAAGTGTCGAATTTAGGGATTTCAAAACAGGTAGAACTGATACAGTGAATGGTTAGACACTTCAGAGATCTGAAAGAGGACCTGGACATAGTTTACTGAAACCGACATTACACGTGGACAAGGTGGTGTTGGAAAGCATTTGGCACGCTGGCCTTAATTAATCAGGACACTGTATAGGAGTTTGAATATTATGTTGCAGTAGTGCAAGAGATTTTTGAAACTGCACTTGGAGTGTTGTGAGCAGTTATGTTCATTGTTATAGAAGAGACAGCATTAAATTGGAAAGTGTGCAGAGAATATTTATAAGGATACAACTGGGACTCCAGTTTTCAATTTATTAGGACAGGATGCATAGGACTGGGACATAATTCCTTGAAACGTATCAGTTTGGGAAGTGACTATATAGATCTGAATGAGAGTTTATTGAAGTACTGTGACCACTGATATACAGACTGATGAGCTTACACAGCACAAGTCTGATCATCAACTATAGCACCACCTCCCCCACCCACTTTGTGGATTCTGCATGTGCTTCAGTGAAGAATGCAATATGAGCCATCTAATCCATTGTTGTTGGAATCGAGCTGTTCAACATCCATCCTGGAATGGACGTGGTTCAGATGCCACAAAGATATGTCTGGAGTGACAAGTGGATTTTTCCATGTTTTTTTTGACATATGCACACTGTTCATGCACCGACCTCCGTACCAAGCATCTTATGTTCTAATCTCATCAACAAAGATCTGCATACTGCTCCTTCAAAGACACATCCCAATGCCTCATGTACAGACTTGTCCTCTGTGAAACTGGTACTTGGGTTACCCACCACTTCTATTGTGGCTGTAGGACATGCAGAGCCAAGCAAATATGTATGATACAGAAAGTGACAATATATATTCTGGTTGGTGTTAGAGTCAAATCAAGACACCAGATGATTTGGCCAGATTGGAGCAGATGATTATATGAAATGAAGTGATCAAATTTCGGAATATCGTCATTGGGAGATAAAGATGAGGTGCCTTTGCATACCATCCAACGTTCAACACTCTACTGTGTTATTGAACAGTAGATCCATATTTGAAAGTACATTTAATTTCAAAGTATGTATATGTTACCACATAAAGTTCAAAGTTCACTTATTAGCAAAATATATACACAAAACTAAGACTACCTTAACTTCATTTCCTTGCAGGTGTCTATTGGAAAAAAAAACAAATACAGGAGAGTTTATGAAAATTACTTAAACAAAAACGTACAAACAACAGTTGCACAAAGGAGGATAAGCAGTGCAAATGAAAATAAAATTGAGAATATGAGTTTTTAAGAGTCCTTGAAAGTGAGTTTATAAATCATTGAATCAGTAGGGTTCTTGAGACTGGTGGTGCTGGATTTCTACTTCCTGCCTGATGATAGTCATCAAAAAAAGGCAGAACTTGAAAGGTCCACATCTTTGATGATGAATACTGCTATTGGTGGCAGACTTCCAAGTAAATGTACACCACATTCTCTAGTTTTCTCAGAAACAGAAACTTTGCCACATGATTAATCAATAAGCATTGTATGCCACAAACTGTTGATACTGAAATGTGATAATGGAGTTGATGCACAAATTTATGGCTGTCTGGCTCATTTTCCAGTACTCCCCAAATAAACCAATACATTTTAAGAATATTATCAGTAACTTCAGATGTATACATCCATTACCCGACTCTCTTCACATTGCTTCTCCAGTTTATTGCACTCACCTACAACTAATCACAACCTGAACTCAACTTGAACACAGTATATAGCAAACAAATAAAAAGCTTTCCACTTCATACCTATAACCTTAAAATGTCTCTGCAACCTGGATAAAACCGTTAAAGCACTCTGGTGACTTGCGTTCTTCCAGGACTGCACCAGGTAATGCCAACTCAGGGACACCCATGTTGCAACCGATGCTGGGTGAAAATTGATACCTCCCTGGCTCATGAACAGAGAGACTCGCCATACAAAATAACAATCACGGAAGGAGCAATTTAAACTTAATTGTAAAGCGAACCATTTGTAGTCACTGGAAACTTGATAGATGAAATAAAATTAAAGTGATGTTAATACTCAGGAATTTATTTCATATCAGTGGAATCAGAAAGAGTTAGATTTTTTTTAATGATCCCTGAAAGGAAAAAGAATAAAAATGTCTGAAAATGGTGAAAGAATACACTCCAGCATTTTCAGTTTTTATTACAAATTTCCTGCATCTGCATCACGTGAATTTTAAACTGGTGGGTGCAGTGGGTGAGGTGTGAAATGGTGAAGAAAACAGAGATGAACTGTGAATCACTTCCTGTACAAATGTTCCATCTGCACGTTCAGGTGGGGTGAAATGTGTCAGTAATTGTTCTGAGAAATCTTCCTTAAATTTGCCATGTCCTTCCTGATAGTTCCCCATTTACCCAAGGAACATTCTGGTCCAATCCATTTGTCTGGATTAACTCCAAGCACTCCTGAAGCTAAGGCTCCAATTCAGTAAGTTACACCAGCGGATTCCACATATACCAAGCAGTGGAAATTGAATGCTGCTAAGGTAGTGAGGCACCTCGTTAAACCACTGCAGTCCTTTTCGAGTACGAGCAGATGTGTCTGAGTAAAAAAATCCTGGATTTTGACCAAGCAAAGAAATACTTTTGACTCAAGTGCTCATCTTTCTATGCACCTTTTGCCCGGTTTCAGCTTTAATCACTGCTGGGTCTTCACAATTCCCTCCGAGCTTCTCCTCTCTGAGGAAGAACTTTCTGTCCTCAGTAAGGGCCTCACCTCAGTATCCCTGCGCCCGCACATCAGTGAGTTCCACACCTCCATGATATCGAGCTTTTCTTCCATCGCCATCGCCTCGGCCTCCGTGTCTTCTTGTTTGACAAAGACTCTCCAGCCTGCACCGATCACACCCTCCTTCCACCTCCAACACACATCTTCTTCCTGAACACCCCACTCTGGTCTTCTGCCTGCTCTGGATCCTGTTATTACCAACTGCTGATGGGTCATTAACCGTTTTGTATTTAACACTCCACTCCCCAATTCTAACCTCACTCCCTTTCAATGCACTGCTCTCCACTCTCTCCGCACAAATCCCAACATCATCAAACTGCTAGATAAATGGTGGGAGGGCAGTGCTGTAGAAGTCTGGCCAACTGATCACTACCCCCCCCACCCCCTTAGTTCAGGCACCACTCTCAGACACTTCCTTTTACTTATCCTTCAAACTGGACCCCACTACGGAGCACCAGGCCACTGTCTCCCACACTGTCCTTATTGACTCCAGGGATCTCCCATCCACTGCCACCATTCTCATAATTACCTTACCCCGCATCTACAGTTTGTAACTTTTACCTGAGTTCCATAAATCTGACTGTCGAGGTAGACCCATTGTTTCTGCCTACTCATGCTCACTGAACTTGTGTTTACATCTCTCAACTCTCTTTTCTGTCCCGTAGTTCAGTGCATATATACCTACATTTCTGGAACTTCACATGCTCTTGATCTTTGCAATGACATTAAGCTCTATGGCTCTGAGTACCTCGTCTACCCATCTCCACAGCAGGGATGCAGTTCCTCTTATCCGTGCCCTCCACACCTCCATGTCCAGCACATAATTCACCGTAAATTACACCATATCCAGTATGATCAAACTACCGAGCAGATGTTTCCCTCCACATGCACCCCCCCTCAACTTTCCACTTTCCACAGAAATTGCTCCCTGCATGACTCCTTTATCTACTCATTTATCACTACTGATCTCCCTCCTGGTACTTACTCTTGCAAGCGGAACAAGTGTCACACCTGCCCCTACACATCCCCCCTCACGGCCTTTCAAGGCCCCAAACAATCTATAATGGTGAGGTAACACTTCACGTACAAGTTTGTTGGGGTCTTCCACTGTATTCAGTGCTCCGAGTGTAGCCTCCTGCATGTCAGTGAGACCTGACGTAGATTGGGAGACTGCTTCGCTAAGCACGTTTACACCGTCTGCGACAAAATGCTTGTTTTCCCAGTGGCCACCCATTTCAATTCTCCTTCCCATTCCCACCCTGTCAGTCCATGGCCTCTTCCACTGCCACAATGAGGCCATATTCAGGTTGTCAGAGCAACTCATTTAATCCACCTGATTAGCCTCCAATCTGAGAGAACAAACATCAATTTCTCTAACTTCTGCTAATTGCCCTCTTCCTCATTTGCCCATTCCTACTTCTCGCTCTCAACATCTACTGACATGCACCATCACCTCCCTCTAGTGCTCACCCTTTCCCGTTCTTCCATGATATTTTGTCCTCTCCGATCAGAATCAATGGTTCAATAGTTCCATTTAATATCAGAGAATATATACATATTCTTACTCTTCGCAGACATCCATGAAACAGAAGAAAATCTGCAAAGAATGTATGACAGGAAAACATTAGAACCCCACGCTTACCTCTCACACACATGCAGCTGCAAAATCATGAACCCTTGCCCCACCGGCCTCAGCAAAAACATCACCCTCCCACACCACCCGCCATGCAAACCATCACAAAGCCCCCAATGAGACCATGATCCACAGTGCATCAGGAAACTATTGTTCATCCCAATACATCAACATCCACAGGTTCTTCTCATGAGAGAGAGAGAGAGAGGGAGCCCAATAGCTCACTGTTTTTTGTTACAGTCTGCAGGTCTCCTTCTCCAGCCCCATATCTCTTTGTCCAATCAACTTCCAGCTTTTTACCTTCTTCTCCTCTCCCGGATTCTCCTATCACCTGTCAGCTTGAACTTCTTCCTCTGGTCCCCTAACTTTTTTTCTGACTTCTTCCATTGTCTTCTAGTTCCAATGAAGGGTCTCGGTCCAAAACATTGAGTATTTACTCTTCTTCATTGATGCTGCCTGAGTTGCTGAGTTCCTCCAACATTCTGTGTGTGTTGCTTTGGATTTCCAGCATCTGCAGATTTTCTTGCGTCTGTCTGGCCTGACACAAAAATGGGGAGATACCTATCATACCGGGTACTGTCCCATCAGAATGAAACTGATTATCAGCACAAGCATGGAAGTGCTTGTCACCAACACCCATAAATAACCATAAATAATGTATCGGTGCCTGGAGTGTTATGTGTACAAATGTGGTCATGAGAAATGTGATAGAAGAATGGACTAATTGCTGAATTCTGGAGGCGAGGCAAGAGTGACAGGCATTAACCTTAAAGCAGAACTGACCAAGCGGCATCGTGGATGGTTCTGAAAATTATGTTGATTTTAAGTAAACAATAACTTTCCAAAGCTTGGTCTTGGAAACTCACTTGCTGCTCAGAAACGTGTTCTCTCTAGGTGGGAGCTTTGGCTCTTTGAAATGAAATGTTACAATGTTTGGATTATGTGATGGTAGTGAGTCAAAGAGGGCGTGTTTTCACTTTCCATCTTGTTTTCTATAATGCACTTATCTGGGTACAGAACCTTGCTCGTTCTCTACTGTTTGTTCTACAGTATCTTCTCATTTTTATAGATATACTATTGGGTTCTGTATTCATAAATTGCATTGCAATTCCTTTCACGCATCAACATTGAGACTCGTATCTAACAATGGTTGTGTCCACAAATTAACTCATTTTTAAGAGGGGTAGGAACTCTATCAATAAGAATTAGTTTGCTAGAATGGTCTAGATCAAGTTTTTCCAGCCGGGGTTCCGCGAGAAGTCACTCAGGTTCTGTGAGAGATGGTAATAAATGAAAAATAAACCATCGTTTTTTGAACTGCCTGACGTGCAATGCTGGTGTTAAAGTTGAAATTGAAAAAAACTCGGGAGACCACCTTCTTATAGTTACAACAGTTTATAGCGCACCCTCCTGCAGGAGTTTGAGATCCAGTTGTCAAAGGGAAGGCACATAAGTACTGCCACCATCTGACAGGTGGACCCACTCTCTCCAGTTACAGCTGTATATTTACACATAGGAAGCCCCGTAAGTTACTGTTCCAATGTGTCCTTTGAACTGGTGTGCCCACCAAGTCTGTTGGTGCGAAACTTAGTTACAGATAAGAGAGTCTGCTAGATCAAGGCTTAATTACAGATTGATGTGCTGTCCAGTTCTTATGAGTTATTCCCTTTGCTAGGCCCTGACTTAATTACAGATGGAAGTTCATTCCTGGTCTTATCAGTGAGTCCTCTTCTCCCTACTCAAGCGAGGGTACAATGTACAATGTTATCAAACTCTCTATGTCTCTCTGCAAACCAAGGGAAAACTAGTATAAGCCTTTAGCTAATTGCTGAAAAGAGTGTTTACTTCAGTTCAAAAACTCCTATTCAGTCCCAATTATTCTTTTAACTAGCGGTTACATAGGTTCAAAATGATTTTTTTTATATATCCCCAATTCCTCACTAGCACTTATGGTGGTGAGCAGTGACCGAGCAGCCCCGTTTGCAATCTCATTAGAGGTTTCTCAGTCCGGTATGGCAGTACGCAGTAGGACCGTGTTTATTTGGTTGACTCCATTCTCAGCTTTTCACTTAAGATATGGGAGGCCATTGATAATTGGTGAACATTGTATTGCACGGAGGGAAGGACAGTAGGCCAATGAGCAGCGAGAAGTGCGTAGTCCGAGAATTGAATTGACTTGCCAATTTTTATAGTTTATTAACCAGTCTGACTTACAGACATTTCTGACGGGCCAATTTGGTGATTTTTGAATTGCAATCTTCTGAGTAATTTCATTGCAGTTGAGCAACAACCCACACAAAAAAGTCCGACTTTGCCATAAAGCTCCTTATTAATGGGTTTTACATGGCCTGGTGAGCCAGGCTGTCATATTCCATTGTGCCTCATCTATGACAAACAACTTATAAATTCAGCAATGGCTGCAGCAACATTGAAAAGACACTTAACCACAAATCACAGCCGTATGACACGTAAAAAAGCTGATTATTGGAATCTCAGAACAAAAACAATAAAACTTTTCTTAATAAATTCACAATCATTAAAAGGGTCAGGAAGCAAGTTATTATCAGAACTTATTATCCAGAAAAGGAAAAGCCACACAGTTGCTGAGAACCTAATAATGTCAGCATGTAAAATTATCGTAGGTATAATGCTAGACCAGGTGCAGTAGGAGAAATTGAAAAGGTTTCACGCTCGATGATGTTGGCTATTTCTACAATTGCAAAGATCGGGAGGGAAGAAGAGTCCTCAGGAGCGACAGCACGATCCTTGTTGATGGTAGAATTCTGGATCTGCAGACTGGAGCAGTAGGGACACGAGAGCAGCTGGGATGCGGATGCTTGGGTAGTCGGATCCTTCCTGCGTCTTCTTTTCCCTTCAGCAGCCACTGTTCTGGATTCTGCAATATTCTTGTCTGCCCTGTGGAGCAGCGTTCTCCAGCGGTCTCTGTCACAAGACAGCTGCTGTCACTCTTTGACCTCGATATTTGCCGGAAGGAGCATCTGCTTAAGTTGTTCTTTGTACCTCTTGCGCGGGACACTATGATCTCTCTAGCCCTGAGAGAGTTCTCCACAGAGTACTGATTTTGATAACTGGGAGTTGTCCATGCGAGACACGTAGTCTGGCCACCGCAGCTGCCTGAGCAACAAATGGACATTGAGCCTTCTCCAGGACCTCGTTGTTGGAGACAGGATCTTGCCAGCTGATACTTATGATGGAGTGTAGGCAGCCCTGATGGAAGCACTCGATCAACCGGATTTGCTCGCGGTAAAAGACCCAGGGTTGGGAGCCGTATAGCAGTGTTGTGACGACCACAGCCCTGTACATATGGATTTTTGTGGATAGCTGTAGCTGGTGGTTCCTCCACGCACTTTCCTGGAGGTGCCCAAAGGCACTGGTAGCTCTGGCGATTCGATTGTTTTCGACCCTTCCTGCCATTGCGTCCTTGGAAATGTCAATGCCCAGGTAGCTGAACTGCTCAACCGTGGAGACAGGGTGGTTTTCAGTGTTGATCCCATATGTGCTGTAAATACCATGCGGGGGCTTCTGATGGAGGATCATTGTTTTCTTCAGACTGACTGTTCACCCGAAAGCCCTTGCAGCCTTAGCGAACTGAGGGACTGCAGCCTGTAGCGCAGTGATCGCCAACCCATCGATCACGATCGACTGGTCGATCTTTGAGACTTTCCCAGTAGATCATAAAAAAAAAGAAATACATAAATACAGTTGAGAGATTGTTTCAGGGTGCGGGGTTTTAGTTCCGTTCTTTCTGCCCAGTGCGCATGCGTGTAGCTCCCACCCCCCCCCCCCCCCCCCCCCCGCACTACACAGTGCACTTCAATGGTCCACAAACACCGGGCTGCGAGGAAACGATATGAGTCAGCTGCCCCTTTCCTCATCCCCTGTCACGCCCACTGTTGAACTTGAAAACACGCGAGGTCATCAGTCGCTTAAACGCAGTGATACCCTCGCGCCAGGGATCACTGGTTGGCCTCGGGTAACTGGCCGCCTCGCGCAGCCGGCGGGAAGTGCCCTTGCTATCGGTCTGGAGCGCGGACAGCTGGGCGCTGCCTCTAAACCTATTCACCACACCTAATGTTTGTGGGGAACCCCGTGCTAAAATATTCACAGACGACCTAATTCGGGCTCAGGGTTTCGTAATTAGCAGAGCAACTACCTCGCTGCGATCTACTGAAACAAACTTTTGTTAGCCGATAGATCCTACAAGGGGGGCAGCCGTGCATCCTGTCGCACTCCTCACTCGCTTGGTCGGTCACTCTCTTTGGACTGCAACTGCCGCGGCCCCGGAAAGGGGACCTCCGGTCCTTACCTTCTCCTCTCACCCCACCCACGACAAGCCGCACCTGGCCAACACCAAGGCATCTGGCAGCGGGCGGGAGGCTGGAGCTCGGGCCCGGAGACTGTCTAATGAGGCAATGAAGCCCTCAAAACTGCTTTGGCACCTTGAGCCCAAGCACCCTGCATTTAAAGACAAACCCGTGGAGCTTTTTTCCAGCGGAAAAAACGTGAGCAAGCGGGACAGCAGCTAAGTGCTGAGAGCCATGAAAACTAAATTGCGGAATATACTGGACATAAGGAACTGCCTTCGAGTATCGCTGTATTCCCATCGTGTTTAACACCACCCTGCCCCCTGACGGCCGGTCCGCAAGAATATCGTCAATATTAAACCGGTTCGCGATGCAAAAAAAGGCGGGTATCCCTGGTATTTATACATTATTTCTACTTCCGGGTTGCAGGATTTTACTTCTGGTCTATTCTGCCCCAGTGCACATGCGTTTAACTAATTGATCTGGGGTAGATCTTGCCTTTCACTAAGGCTGAGATAGGGGATCTTGGGCTTAAAAATGTTGGTGACCACTACGTAGCGCGTCCTTTGTGTGCATGAGAATAGCACTTTCATCCGCATACAGTGGCATGGAAACATTTGGGCATCCCTGGTCAACATTTCTATTACTGTGAATAGCTAAGCAAATAAAAGATGAACTGATTTCCAAATGGCATAAAGATAAAGATGATACATTTCTTTAATATTTTTGGCAAGAAAACTTTTCTATTTCCATCTTTTACAGTTGCAAAGTAACAAAACAGGAAAAGGGCCCGAAGTAAAAGTTTGGGCACCCTGCATTGCGGTACTTAGTAACACCCCTTTTGGCAAGTACCACAGCTTGGAAACGCGTTTTCTAGCCAGCTAAGCATTCTGTCATTCTTGTTTGGGGGACTTTAGCCCATTCTTCCTTGCAAAAGGCTTATTGGTCTGAGACGCTTGGGCCGTCTTGCATGCACTGCTCTTTTGAGTTCTATCCACAGATTCTCAATGATGTTGAGGTCAGGGGACTGTGAAGGCCGTGGTAAAACCTTCAACTTACGCCTCTTGAGGTAGTCCATTGTGGATTGTGAGGTGTGATCAGGATCATTATCCTGTTGTAGAAACCATCCTCTTTTCATCTTCAGCTTTTTTACACACAGAGTGATGTTTGCTTCCAGAATTTGCTGGTGTTTAATTGAATTCATTGTTCCCTCTACCAGTAAATGTTCCCCATGCGACTGGCTGCAACACAAGCCAAAAGGATGATCTATCCACCCCCGTGCTTAACGGTTGGAGAGGGTTCTTTCAATGGAATTCTGCACCCTTTTTTCTCCAAACATACCTTTGCTCATTGCAGCCAAAAAGTTCTATTTTAACTTCATCAGTCCACAGGACCTGTTTCCAGAATGTATCAGGTTAGTTTACATGTTCCTTTGAACCTTTTGAATAGAACATTTTGCCTTTTGGAAATCAGTAAATCTTTTACTCACTTAGCTATTCACAGTAACAGAAATTTTGACAAGGGGTGCCCAAACTTTTGTATAGTAACTTGAAAATGGGTTCCTGCATGTTTTTTTTTGTTCGGGCAAGAATGTCGCCACTCTCAAGCAGCATGATAATTCGACATATTGATTGCATGTCACATGATCCTGAAGAGGATTTGTGTGATAAACTGAAAAACAACAGCTTCTCTATCCAGGTTGATGAGCCAACAGATTTCACCAAAATATTATGTAATAATGATTGTATGATTTTTGATGATGGTGAAATTCAAGAAAATAATTGCCGTTGCAAACAGTTGCCCACAACAAGCAAAGGACAAGATATATTTAAAGTTTTGTCTTCATATCTGGAAACAAATGTCCTGTCTTGGAGAAACTGTATTGGCACCAGTACTGATTTTGCCCCATCAATGGCTCCTGCCTTGAGAGTTCCGTTTCTCTTGTCCATGAACAAAAATAAATGCACTGATTTCGTCAGAAAGATGTACTGATGTCAAAAAGATTTGAAAAGATGAAATGAAGTTCTGGATGATGTTCCAAAAGTGGTTAACTTTATTAAGGAAAAATTGTTAGCTTTATTAACTCCAGAATGTTTAAAATACTGTGTGAAAACCGGGACAAAGAGCAGACCAATCTCCTGTTACATATAGAAATCCGGTGGCTTAGAGTTATCAAAAGGATGTTTGATCTGAATGGTGAATTGCAGCTGTATTTTCAAGAAAATAGTCAGCCAGATTTTGCTTAGTGCTTTGAAGAATAAGAATGGCCGCATAAACTAACCTAATTAACAGACGTTTTTCGTCATATAAACCAGCTGAACAAGTCTCTGCTGCGTTTTGACCAGAGTCAAAACATTTTGACTCAGGTGGCAAAATTCTTTGATTTCAAAGGAAAGTGAATCTTTGGAAAGATCATGTTGCAAAAGGAAATTTTGAAATGTTTCCACTGCTGCTTTGGCTTGTGACTGAGGAAGGATCAGAAAGTCTCGAGACTTATCGAAAACCATCTAAAAGATCTGCAGAGCAAAACTGAACAGAATTTTGCTTCTCTTTCAAAACAAGTGTGTGACTGGGTGCGGGACCTTTCCTCTAAATCATCTGCTCAGCCTTGAGCTTGATGTTGAGAGAAGAGGAACTTTGTGAGATGCAGTCTGTTGTGCAGTCGAGAGAAACCTCCACTGAACAAGTTCTGGATTTCAGTGGAAGAACTGTATCCCGCAGCCATAGGGAAACAATGAACATTTTGCTGCAGTTTTCAACTTCTTATATGTATGAGCAAGCTTTTTCTTGTTTGTCAAGCATCAAGGACAAGGATTGAGATCCTCTCATTTCCATTCAAGGTGAAATCTGTGTGTGCTTATCTCAAGTTCGACACATAATTGAGTATTTGTGCACAAAATATAAGGACAGGTTTCACATGCTGGGGCTATATTTCAGCCTGATCATGTCTTTTATGAGAAAATGTATTTTTCAATAACTTGAATAAAACTGTCTTATGCTATATTTTCATTCTTATTGTTTTGGCTTATGGTTTTTAGTAACTTTACTATTTAACATGATGTAAGCATCATTTATTAAAATCAATTTAAAACCTTTTAATTTCAGAACCTTTCAATTAATTAAGCAATTTACAAAATTAAAGCAGTTGCAGAAAAGAGACCCCCTGGCCTACCTGGAATTCAGTCTCTTGTCCTCTTGAATTTGTTAGTGTTTTTGGTCTGATGGTACAATAAGCATTCCTGGCCTATTCACGCCAGTGTCATCATTTCTCCAGAGCCAACTTGACAGCAAGCAGCTCTCTGTTTCCAATGTTGTAGTTCACTTCTGCAGAGATAGCCGCCTGGATCCAAGATCCAAGATGGCGGCGCGACGCGGCTTGCAGCGGCCACTCCGGAACTGATTATCTGTTATTTGTGAAGTGGGGTGCCGTGCGCAATCATAATCGATTGAAAACGGACGTGGAAGCACGGAGAAACATCGGGAAATTCCAGGAAGACCATCTTCGTTGCTGCTGCTGCTGTGAGGTCCGGGACTCAGCTGGGAAGAACAGGCACACAGTCCTCGGGGTCGCGTTGCCAATAGCTGTTGGCGGGGCCGTCTTAATACGCTCGGCAGAGGATGGTGCTCAGAGAAGCTGTGCCGGAGGGGATGGTCGTCGGCTCGGAGGTTCGACGGACTGTGGTCGCTTTCGGTGTGTGCTGCGTCTGCAAGGCTGGTTTCGACGGAGCTTCCATTGTGTGCTGCGTCTGCGAGGCTGAGTCGGGCGGCGCCTTGGAAGTCCATAGCGGGGGTATTCCCTTCTGCTGCCGGCGTGGGATGGCGAGTCTGCCGGGACCCTGGGGACTTGTGGAAACTGTGGTGATTTATTTTGAACTTACAGTCCTTTAACATCTTGGACTATTTTTACTGTCCCCATAGTCTGTTTTTTTTTTAATCAATTATGCTATTGTTTGCACTGTTGTAGCTATATGTTGTAATAATGTGGCTTTGTGCAGGTCTTGTAGCTTTAGTGTTTGGTCTTGTTTTTGACTGGTGGATATGGAGCTCCTTTCCGGGGAATGCGCTAGATGGTAGCGCAATATTAATATGCAGCAGCCTCTCTGGACTCTGGGTTGGGGATTGCCAAATGTTACGTGGATTTTCTGGTGTAGTCTGTTTTGTCATATGCTTTTGTGATATCATTCTGGGGGAACGTTGTCTCATTTTTAAACTGCACTGCATTTGTGGTTTCTAAATGACAATAAACTGAATCTGAATCTGAAAAGAACACACGTGGGTGCAGTTTATTACCCGAAGGTGTCCTTGAGACAACATGCACCCCCTCCAAGGTCGAGATGGGGTAAATGTCCACGCTCCTCATGGCATTTATAAATTCCTCCGAATCGGAGCAAATCTCCTACCTTGGCTCCCAGTGCATGGTGGCCCATGTCAGGGCTCTCCTGGTCAGGTGAGAGAGGTCACGAAGGCCATGTTTCTGCATTCCGCATGGAACCAGGCCAGGTGGAGTTCGAGCACCAACATATATGGTGTAAGGAGCTGTGGCAAATTCCCGAGGAACTGCGCAATATTCTCTGGGGTAGGAAGATGTACTGGCTCCACAGAGCAACCGACATCCTCACCCGAGCGACTCTGACTTCCTCTCTGCAATAGTTGGCACACAATGACCTGGAGGTTGTGTATCTCCAGGGGCGATCTTGTAATTTTCTCGCTGTTGCTGACCACAACTGATGAATGACTCTGCTACACCTCTGAGTCCATGTTGCCTCAATCGCACTGTGATGAGAGAACTTAAAGAGGAAGGGGGATTATCCGTGACTCTGATCGAGACACCATACAGGACTGAAACTAGAACTGAGAACTAAACTAGGTACTTGCATATAATCCATGTTTGTCTACGTTTAAGCTCTGGACCTCAGTTCACGTGCTCTTTAAATATTAATTCCTGGTGCCAAAAGATGTCCGTTAATTTATGGGGTGACCTGAATCTTCAATGGCATTGCGCCTGCTCTCCATATTCCAGAGAGTAGTAGCACCTAAACTGAAGATATTGGCGTAATATTGTTGTGTCATAACACACATAACAGGTTGACCAGTGAGGTTCGAGAGGCTTTGGTTCAAGAGTGCAGTCTTGTCAGTTGAGGAGATTCCTCTTGATAAGCCTACAAGAGAAGAGAGTGTACTTGATTTGGTATTGGGAAATAAACTTGGTCAGCTGTCAAATCTCTCAGTGGGAGAGCATTTTGGAGATAGTGATCATAATTCTATCTCCTGTACAATAGCATTGGAGAGAGATAGGATCAGACAAGTTAGAAAAGCGTTTAATTGGAGTAAGTGGAATTATGAGGCTATCAGGCAGGGGATTGGAAGCTTAAATTAGGAACAGATGTTCTCCGGGAAAAGTACAGAAGAAATGTTGCAAATGTTAAGGCGATATTTGTGTGCAGTTCTGTTTAAGTACATTCCTATGAGACAGGGATGTTATGGTATGGTACAGGAACCGTGGTGTACAAAGGCTGTAACAGATCTAGTCAAGAAGAAGAGAAACCTTACAAAAGGTTTAGAGAGCTGGGTAATGTTAGAGATCTAGAAGATTATAAGGCTAGCAGAAAGGAGTTTAAAAGGAAATTAAGAGAGCCAGAAGGCACCATGATAAGGCCTTGGCAGGCAGGATTAAGAAAAACCCCAAGGCATTCTACAAGTATGTAACGAGCAAGAGGATAAGACATGAAAGAATAGGACCTATCAAGTGTGACAGTGGAAAGTGTGTATGGAACCGGAGGAAATAACAGAGGTACTTAATGAATACTTTAGTATTCACTACAGAAAAGGATCTTGGTGATTGTAGGGCTGACTTGCAGCAAACTGAAAAGCTTGAGCAGGTAGATATTAAGAAAGAAGATGTGCTGGAGCTTTTGAAAAGCATCAAGTTGGATAAGTTGGGGTCGGGGACCGAATGAGATGTAACCGAGACTACTGTGAAAGGCAAGGGAGGAGATTGCTGAGCATTTGGTGATTATCGTTGATTCATCAATGGGGATGGGAGAGGTTCTGGTGGATTGGAGGGTTGCGAATGTTGTTCCTTTATGCAGAAAAGGGAGTAGAGATAGCTCGGGAAATCATAGACCTGTGAGTCTTACTTCAATTGTTGATAAGTTGATGGAGAAGATCCTTAGAGACAGGACTTATGAACGTTTGGAGAGGTGTAATATGATTAGGAATAGTAAGCATCGCTTTGTCAAGGGCTGGATGTACGTAACAATCCTGATTGATTTTTTTGAGGATGTGACTAAACGCATTGTTGAAGGAAGAAAAGTAGGTGTAATGTATATGGATTTCAGCAAGGATTTTGATAAGGTACCCTGTGCAAGGCTTATTGAGAAAGTAAGGAGGCATAGGATCCAATGGAACATTGTTTTGTGGTCCAGAACTGGCTTGTCCACAGAAGGCAAATTCTGGTTGTACCCCTGTCATGTTCTGCATGGAGGTTGGTGACAAGTGGTGTGCCTCGGGGATCTGTTCTGGGACCCTTAATCTTCGTAATTTTTATAAAAAGACCTAGATGAGGAAGTGGGTGGATAGGTTAGTAAGTTTACTGATGACACAATGGTTAGAGGTGTTGTGGATAGTGTAGAGGACTGTCAGAGGTTACAGCGGGACATTGACTGGATGCAAAACTGGGCTGAGAAGTAGCAGATGAAGGTCAACCCAGATAAATGTGTACTGGTTCATTTTGGTAGGTCAAATATGATGGCAGCATATAGCATTAATGGTAAGATCCTTGGTAGTGTGGAGGATCGGAGAGATCTTGGGGTCTGAGTCCATAGGATGCTCAAAGTAACTGCACAGGTTGATTCTGTAGTTAAGAAGGCATACAGTTTATTGACTTTGATTAATCGTGGAATTGAATTTAGGAGCCGAGAGGTAACGTTGCAGCTGTTAGGACCCTGGTCAGTCCCAATTTGGAGTACTGTGCTCAGTTCTGATCGCCTCACTATGGGAAGGATGTGGACGCCATAGGAAGGGTGTGGAGGAAATTTACAAGGGTGTTGCCTGGATTGCGGAGCATGCCTTATGAAAGTATTTTGAGTGAACTCAGCCTTTTCTCCTTGGAGCGACATAGGATGCAAGGTGAACTGATAGAGGTGTACAAGATGATGAGAGGCATTGATCATGTGGATAGTCAGAGGTTTTTTTTTCCCAGAGCTGAAAAGGTTGCCACAAGAGGAAGCAGTTTTAAGATGCTGGGAAGGAGGTCCAGAGGGGATGTCATGGGTAAGTTTTTTTTTTACTCAG
This sequence comes from Hemitrygon akajei, assembly GCF_048418815.1. NCBI lineage: Eukaryota > Metazoa > Chordata > Chondrichthyes > Myliobatiformes > Dasyatidae > Hemitrygon > Hemitrygon akajei. Next base: position 44,312,880 of record NC_133139.1, read on the forward strand.
AGAGTGGTGAGTGCATGGACTGTGCTGCTGGAAATGGTGGTGGAGCCAGATATGATAGAGTCTTTAACGAGACTTTTGGATAGGTACATGGAGTTTGGAAAAATAAAGGGCCATGGGTAAGCCTAGTAATTTCTGAGGTAGGGACAGGCTTGGCACAAATTTGTGGGCTGCAGGGCCTGTATTGTGCTGTAAGTTTTGTATGTTTCTCTCAATTTGTTCTGTGTATTATTTCCACTCCCTCAGGAAGGTCGCAGGGAGTGAGATGCAACAGAGAAACAAGACAGATAGAGAAAAGTGAGATTGTAACTTGAATGAGCTCAAGACGATTTTGTTGTCAAATGTTTCTGGAGCAAATGTGATATGGAGATTAATTTCATTGCAAACCGAATTTGAGGAGATAGTTCAATAGACTCTTTGGTGGATGGACTCAAAGGGATTTCTGTACAATTAAGATCATATCCCCTGTGTCTATGAATGAATGAAGAAATTTCACACTGCGTTTGGGGAGCATTTGGGGCCGCTGGTAGAGCTGCCTGATAAGGACCCTGCGCTAAATATCCTGAGGTGGAGAGCCCGGAGACCCCTCTCTAATTAGAGGTTCAAACTTGTTTTTGTGATAATTTGTGTACATGAACAGATTAATGAAAATATTGGAGATCTCTTGGGGCACTAGATGGAGTAGGTCGTATTTTGGCTTTGCTCCATTCATTTTTCAATTTTCTTACCACCCTTTCACTATTTATATTAAAGTGTTTATAACCCTTTTAAGTGCCTGAACTTCGATTTTTAATTGCTGAAAATGAATACCAGAGGGCAAAACGCATTGGTAATGGAAGTGGAAGGCACAAAAGAGATCCTAAACTACTTAATGAATCTCCACTCACTTTGAAAGCTATGTCAAAACTCCTGGATGATAAATTCAATAAAAAAAATCTACTTTGGAAGTACTTTTAAAGGAGATCGAAAGCAAACTGGGAGCTCTTATGCAAGAGAGTGTAAAACAACAGCGACAAATATCTGAACTCAATGTAACTGGAAGACAGAGAGATCGCAGACTGGATGCACAGGAAAAGAAATTAAATTCGGCTGCTCAGACACTGGAACAGTATAAACTCAAGATTATTGACCTGAAAAGTCACAGTCGTAGACAGAACCTGCGAATAAAAAGACTCCGTGAAGATGTTGAGAGTGGTGATCTTACTAAATTTTTCTCTCAATTTTTAATGGACGTGTTCTGCTCTGAAGCTTTCTCTACTATTCCTATATTGGATCGCATGCATCATGCTCTGTAATCTAAATCTCCTAAAGAGGGGAAACCCGGGCCTGTTATACTTCGATTCTACTATGTGTAAACCAAGGAGCACTTAAATGAAATTGCCTGTTGGAAAGGGGTCATGGTACACGGGGACCTCAAGTTTCGACTGGTTGGAGACTATAGTCCCAAGGTGATGTGAGAGAGATTGCTTTTTAAACCAGAGATGTCCGAGCTTTATCAAAGAATGTTTCAACCAGCTCTGTTATTTCCATCCCGTTTAAGGGTTGTTCTGCCTGACAAATCATGTAAATGGTTTAAATCCGTGAAAGAATCTCAACAATTCCTTGACGACCAACGTTCGATCCCAGCTGTCTAAAAAATTGAATGTCTCTTCATGTCTGTACTCATTTGGTTTATAGGTTGATAATCAGTTCACAGATTTAGACTTTTGAAATCTGCAGATTTTTGCCGTTGGTTTTATAACACTCGTATTCTGTTTTGGAGTATGGATGCTTATTATGCTTTTATGTTTGAGTTCCTTTTTTTTCTTTTGTTACTTTATTATTTTCAATTGTTCGTCTTTTGAAAGTAATTAAGAAATTGATTTGATGATTGACTTGTTTTTTCTCTGAAATATTAATAAGATTGTATATGCCGTATTGTTTATAGCATTCCCTTCTCAATGTTTTGACTAAGGTGGAAGTCCGCAATTTTCTCAATTATTTTTTGTGTCTGTATTCATTTAACTTATAAATTAATAATCTAGTTTATAGATCTGACTGCTAGAGTTTGAAGTTTTTTATGATCTCGTGACTGAATGTTTTTTTTCCCTGAAATATTAAAATGATTGTATTCTATTTCACTTTTTTACGATTTCACTTCTCAGAATGTTTTGCAAATATGGCATTCCTTTTTCATTGTTTTGACTGGGTGGTATTTTACATCTTTTTTTTAATTTTGGAGACTTACCGTCAAGAGATTGGGGGTAGGGGAGGTAGTAGTTAGCTTTCTGGCTGTCTATTGGCCAGTTTTCAGACTTTGTGAGTGATGGTGGGGCTATCTTTAGTTTAGTTTTTTTTTCATCTGGGATGAACTGAAACTACAAATATGTCTGAATTTTTGGAACTTCCGATTCCTTGTTAAATCCTTTTCTCTCTCCCTGATTAATAAGTTTCCTATGCAGGAAGGTTAACCCTTTACATACCATATGGTTTATTCAAATAAAATGGATAATATTACTAACTTTGTCTCATGGAATATGAATGTTTTGAATCAACTGATTAAATAAAAGAACATTTTTTAAGTTTTTCATTGATTGAATGCTCAGATTATCTTTGCCCAGGAAACTCATGTGAGGAAGAAGGATAATCAGCGTTTCTTTACATTTTTGAATGGAGAGAGATTTCAATCTAATTCACAGGCTAAAGTGCAAGGTGTATCTATTTTTATAGACTCCTCGATTTCATTTTTTCACTATGAAAGAATCTCAGACCAGATTGGTAGATCAATGTTAATTACTGGATTACTTTAGAACCAAAATTTTGTTATGGTTAATATCTATGCACCAAATGCCGACTATCCTGCATTCTTTAAACATGTTTTTGTATCTCTTCCTAATTTAAATGACTATATGCTGATAATGGGCAGAGATTTTAACTGTTGTCTGAATCCTTCAATGGACAGGCCTGCGTACAATCAGGTACCTCCAAACAAATATGCTATTCTTATTAATTTCTTTTTAGTTGACTCCAGAATTTTAGATATTTGGAGGTTTTTACAACATAACGATAAAGAGTTCTCATTCTTTTCTAGAATTGACTACTTTTTTATCGACTCTCAATTCGTTCTGTCTGTTACTGCCTATGAGTACAATGCAATTGCTGTTTCCAATCATGCAGCCTTGAAACTATCAATCAAATTAACTGATGTAACTTTTAGTGCTAGGCAATTGCGGTTCAACTCTACTCTGCTTCAGGACTTAAACTTTGTTAACTTTGTTAAAGAACAGATTGCCTTTTTCTTTTCAACTAACTTTACGGAAGAAATTTCCAGAGGGATAATATGGGATACATTTAAAGTATACATCCGTGGGCAAATTATTTTATATTCTGCTGGATTGAAAAAACGGATTAGTAATGTAATACGTACATTGGTTGATAAGATTAAAAAAATTGATAAAAGATATTCTGCTGCTCCTAATCTGGAGTTTTATAAAAATAGATCTGAATTTAAGATACTATGCAGTTTATTATTAACACCCCGATTGAAAATTACTGACGTAAAACTAAGAGTCAATTTATATATATATGGTGATAAATTGGGTACATTACTGGGCAACCAATTGAAAGTTACTTCGGCTAAATGTCAGATTACTAAAGTTCATAAATGGGATGGTAGTTTGACGGTTGACCATGACGAAATTAATAAATCTTTTAAAGAATTCTATACCCTTTTATATCAATCAGAATTTCCCAATGATTCTAGCATAATGCATGAATTTTTAAGGAAATTTAATATTCTAAAATTACCTCTTAATGAACGGTTTGCATTAGATGCACCCATCACGGAAAAAGAAATAAAGAAAGTGAATTATTTGATGAATTCTGGTAAAGCACCTAGTTCAGATGGGTATACGGTAGAATTTTTCAAAACTTTTTCAAATCTGCTTTCTCCTTGGATACATAGAATCTTTAAGGATGCTTTATCTGCAGATAAATTACCACAATCCTTTTATGAATCATCTATTTCTAGAATTCCTAAAAAAGATAAAGACCCCACTGAAAGCGCATCATATTGACCTTTATCCTTGTTGAATGTGGACCCCAAAATCTTTTCCAAAATATTGGCAATTAGATTGGAAACTAAATTGCCAGAAATTGTCTCTGATGACCAGACAGGATTTATTAAAAATTGTTATTTGTATTTTAATGTTAGGAGGTTAATGTATATTGTTTATACACTTTCATCTAAAACCCAAGAATGTGTTACTTCGCGTGATGCCGAGAAGCCGTTCGATAGAGTTGAATGGGAATATTTATTTAATATGCTTGAGAAATTTGATTTTAGCCCAAAGGTTATATCTTGGATTAAATTGATATATCATATGCCGTTGGCTTCTGTTCTTAGAGATCTCCCTTTTTCGGGCCTTTTTGAGGTACTAGACAGGGCTGTTCTTTAAGTTCCTTAGTATTTGATATTTCCTTGGAGCCCTTGGCAATCGCTCTTCGTGATTCTCCCAATATATTTGGCATTATTCGTGGGAATGAGATACATAAGGTATCACTATATGCAGATGACCTGATATTATATATCTCTAATATAGAGAAATCCATCCCTGCAATAATATTGCTACTTGCTCAGTTCAGTACTTTTTCTGATTATAAATTGAATCTTAATAAGTGAAAATTTCCTATTAAATATGCAAGCTCCAGTCTATAGACAATCACCATTCAGACTGGTTACTGATGACTTTACTTATTTGTGCATTAAAATTATTACGAAGCATAGGGATCTATTTAAAGTTAAATTTTTACCCTTAATTGATCATGTTAAACAACTGCTTACTAATTGTTCCCCATTGTCCTTATCGTTGATTGGTAGAATTAATACTATTAAGATGATTATTTAACCTAAATTTCTGTATCTATTTCAGGCAGATCCTATTTTCATTTCTAAGTCCTTTTTCAATATTATTGACTCTAAAATTCCTTTTTTTATATATATATATATATATATATATCAGAATAAAAATCCGAGACAAAGTAAGAAATATTTACAGAAATCAAAAAAGGAGGGCGGTTAGGCAATGCCGAATTTTAGATTCTATTATTAGGCAATTAATATTAGATACTTAACATTTTGGACACAAGATCTGGATGAAATTTATTGCCTACGATGGGTAAACCTCGAGCGCAAGTCTGCACAGATGTTTTCATTGGCTTCTATTTTAGTGGCCTTGCTTCCCTTTGCACTTACTAAACTGAATAAACAAATCACTAATCCAATAATTAAACATACAATACGAATATGTTTTTTTTAGTTTCATAATTATTTTGGATTGAATAAATTTATCCTATCAAGTCCTATTATATCTAATTTTTTTCCCAACCTTCCAGAATTGATCATGCTTTTCTTTTATGGAGAACAAAGGGAATAACATGTTTTCATGACTTATTCATGGATAACTGTCTCATATCTTTTGAATAGTTGTCGAATACATATAATCACATTTTTTTCAGATACTTACAGATTAGAAACTTTTTGAATATTAAGTTACTTACTTTTCTGGTATCACATCAAACTGAAATTACGGGAAAAGATTTAGGTTTAAATCCCTATCAGAAGAGCTTAATAGCAATTATTTATGATCTGATTATGAAAATATATCTAAGTACATCTGATAAAATTAAGAATGAATGGGAAAGAGAACGTCATGTACCTTTACTTATAGAGAAATGGGAGAAAATTCTCCAACTAGTTAACACTTCTTCAATATGTGCTAGTCACACCTTGATACAATTTAAGGTGGTTCCAAGGGCCCATATGTCCAAGGTTAGGTTAGCTCGTGTTTATTCCCATATAAATCCTGTCTGTGACAGGTGTAAATCTGAGATAGCTTCTTTGACACATATGTTCTGGTCTTGTCCTCTTTTGAAAAAAATATTGGAAATATATTTTTGATAATATTTCAGCAGTTTTGCGTCTTGATTTAAAACCTCATTGTATTACTGCAATATTTGGATTACCAGTAATGGACTCTAATCAATTATCCCCTTCAGCTTGCCATTTGATTGCATTTGTTACATTAATAGCCAGATGATCCATTTTATTTAAATGGAAAGATTCAATGGTTTGCCCAAACTATAAAATGCTTAAACTTGGAGAAAATAGGAGTGGCACTATCAACCCTTCATTTAAATTTCAAGAAACTTGGAGACCATTTCTTCAACATTTTCATATGACAAAAGCTGATCTTTTTCGAATCCGTCTCAATAACTTTTTGTTTGTGTATGGAGGAGCGGAGTTAATGATAAATAACAATTTTAACTAATGAAACAAGGCAGCCCCCAGCTTTTGTTTTTTTTTTAAAGTTATTTGTTAGTTTAGGGTTTTTTTGTAAGAATATTTTTTCTTTGAAACTTTTTCATGTTTAGTTACTAAGAGATTGGGAGGCTCAGATTACACGTTATTTGGAATCTGTTTATGTATACGTTAACCATTATTAATGTAATCCTGATCTCTTTGTATCACTATCATTGTTATCTTTATCTATTTGAAACTTAATAAAAAAGATTGATAAAGATGAATGAAAATATTGTACTGCTGGTCAGGATGTCCTTGGATAATGCAGGACTGAATGTCGTTGGATATATTAAGAATCCCAAGGGAATCTAGAGCAACGAGGTAAGTGGGCGCATAAATGGCAAATGGCATTCCGGCTAGGTAAGTGCAATGGGTTGAAGTTTGGGAAGGCAACACAGTGTAATATGATCACAGTAAATGTTAAGTCCCTGGGGAGTTTTGTAAAACAAAGGGATGTAGCAGTGCCAGTATATTGTTCCCTGAATGTGTTGCCACGGATGGACAGTATGCTTACAAAGATTATTTGGCACGTCATCCTTTATCAGTCAGCATTTGATTATAGTGCCATTGTATGAGATAATCATGCGTTAACACCTGTGTCATATGTACAGTTTTCATCCGTCTGTTGAAGGAACAAGGTCATTAAGCTGGGAAAGGAGCATAAAGAGTGATTTTTTAGAATATTACTATGACCGAGAGCTTAAGTTATAGGAGATGTTAAACATGCAATGACATTTTCATTGAATAGCAAGAGAATGGAACAAAATGTAGAGGGGCAAAGACTAGATGAATACACACAGTTCTTTACCAAGTGAAAGTGAATTAAAAACATAGGGCGTAGGTTTAAGGTGACAGAATGAAATAGAGGAACCTGTGTCAGGTTATCTGGCAACTACAAGAATCCCAGAAAGTTCAGCAGTTTAAACAAGACCAAAAATAATACTGAAATTAAGCAGGAGGAACTCAGACAAAACTACACAGGATCTTGAGGATCTGCATCACTCATGATATCTAAAATACTTGATGGAGGTATATAAAATTAAGAGGGGTGTGGAAAAGACAACAACTACAATGCAAAAACATTAAAAATGCAATGGTTATCAAAACAGCGCAAATTGAACAAAAGTGATAAATACAAAGAGTTTTTCACAATCTCCTTGATAGATCCCAAGTGGGACATATGCAGCACAAAGCAAAAGCCCAGAGCTACTTCAAAAATAATCAAAGTAGAAATGTAAGGTGAACAATCCAAGGATCATTGCATTCTCATGAGGTTACACTGTGAAAATACAACCCACATCCTATGTGGAAAGAAATATATATTTTCAAATGACACTTGGTGTGACAGAACTCCCCTTTCAAATCCGTCTCCTGGCAGCTTGGGGTGATTCGGGTGAAGCCAATGAAAATCAGTAATGAGGTCAGGATGTAAGATACCCCAGACTGGAACCCAACTCCTCTCCTCCAGGTTACAACCCTCCCAATCAACTAAACACTGACAGTGCCCATTAACTTGAAAGGAGTCGAGCAATCTCTGGAGAGTGTAAACAGGTGCTCTATTTATGATTCTGGGAGGATTGAGAGGCTTAGGTATAGGGGCCAAAGGACGACAGATTCAGCGTTTAAATTCAGAGATGTGAAAAGGGGGATGGATTTGGCAATACCTGGGAAGCTGTCATCTATATATTACAGGATTGATTCTCCTAACAACACTCTTAACAGGGCCCAATGAAGCCAAGAGCTTGTTTCCAGGATTCTAGTTTAAGGGGAACAGTTGGGTAGACCCACAGAAAAGAAGTATCCAGTCATGTCCTCTTGTGTCCATGGAATTGCTGCCTTTTCTTTTTAACCACTCTGCATCAGTTATCAATTCCTTTTTGATCGATTTTGGGTTGATCGAATTATGGAGGCATTTACAACCTGATAATGGATTATATTCCCTCTTTTTGCATGTCTACAAAAAATATTCGAGGATTGATTATATTGTAATTGATCCCTGCCTTTTGTCTAATGTTAAAAACTGTGAATATAACGCTATTGCTATATCTGATCATGTGCCTTTGAGTTTGTCCTTTGAATTTGACGATGTAATTTTTGTCCGTCCACCATGGTGCATGTCTCAGACTTTATTGCAAAACTCTGATTTTATCAGTTTTATTGAAAGCCAGATAAAAGATTTTTTTCTTTTTAATGATATAGGAGGTATGTCCAAATTAATTATCCGGGATACATTCAAAGCATTTTTACGTGGTCAGATTATGTCTTATTCAGCTAAACTTAAAAAAAAAGACAGAAGTAGAATTAGATAAAATTTCAAAACAAATTAAAGATTTAGATAATGTCTATGTGGTTTCCCCTAATATTGACTTATTTAAAAAAAGGTTGGAACTTCAATCACAATATAACCTATTATTAACTCATCCAATCGTAGGTTATCTACATAAATTAAAGAGCCAATTTTATATGTTTGGAGATAAAAATAATAAATTACTTGCATTTGTTATGAGGGATGAACAGCTCTGATGGGCAGAAGGATGCAGAGTTGCCCATGCCTCCCCACCACCCCGGGAGAATCGCAAACCGTTACTGTTGCTATGCTGCTAATGAGAGAGAGAGAGATGTGAGGGAAAAACATGCTGGAATTGGAACATCTGCTACAGATAAGAGAGAGATACAGAAGGGGGAGAGAGGCTTGTTGACTCACCATATTATGACTTCTGAAAGACTTATGGCTTCTGAAAGGATTGTTTACCTTATACTATTCTGTTCATTAAAATTCCTCAGTGGACAGCCAGAGTGGGCTGGTTTGATGGACAAAGCCATTCAAAACTGATTGACACCTGAGACCCCGTGAGTAGGGATAAAAATGAGGTCTGGGGAGACACCCCTCAGACACACCAGGAGACATACTAGTGAGCACTGCTCGAGTGTTGGAACCCACGAGAAGGTGTGGGGCATTGGGGACTGAACAAAGGATCGGTCAGTTTAACTCAGAGTTATATCAGGGCCGGTGGGGGCTTGTGTGTGTGTCCGCCCTTGCCTGGGTGACGAGTCCACCACAGAAGAGCGGTCCAGCTGAAGGACAGAGGGATCATACCTGAACGGCCACAACACATCAACGGATCAAGAACGTAAAGGAAGGTTTGCCTGTCTGTGGCCGTTACTTCTCTCTCTCTCTCTCTCTCTCTCCCAACATCTACCTCAGCACGTATGAACTGAACTTTATATTCACATATGACAATCCATTATCCCCTAGACATCGATAGAGCTTGTTTATTATTGATTATTATTTTACCCACACTTTTAGGTTTAGTATTGCTAACGTGTATTATCTATACATTTGCATTATTGATATTGATTTGGGTATTTTACTAATAAACACTGTTTGAAAAGAGTCGGACCAGACTCTAACGGATACTTCTTTCTCTGCTGGTTAGACACCCAGTTATGGGGTACTTAACACATTTCAATTAAAATCGGCTGGAGCCAAAAGGAAAATTTTGAAAATTCGTAGAAAGAATGGTACCTTGGCTCGGGAATATGAAGAAATCAATAAGATTTTCCAAGACTTTTATACTAAGCTTTATAACTCTCAATCTTCAATAGATTCTTCTGAAATGAATGCTTTTTTACGAAAAATTGTTTTCCCTAAAATTTCTGCTGAGGATTAAAAAACTCTTGATGCCCAAATTACTGAATCTGAAATCCATAAAGCTATTTTCTCAATGCAATCTGGTAAGGCCCCAGGACTTGATGGTCATCCTGTAGAATTTTATAAAAAATTTGGAAAACTGTTTTCTCCATATATGTTGGAGATGTTTAAAGATTCTTTTGTGATAAGTGACTTCCCCTCTATTTTCTATTTCTTTAATCCTCAAAAAGGATAAAGATCCTGCTGATTGTGCCTCATACAGACCTATTCCATTACTGAATGTTAATGCTAAGATTCTCTCAAAGATAATGGCCAATCGGTTGGAGACTTTTTTTTGGGTAAAATCATTTTTAACGATCAAACAGGCTTTATAAAGGGTCGTTATTCTTTTTCAAATATTCAGAAGTTATTTAACATTATATATTCGCCTTCTTCTAAAACTCCACAATGTGTTATATCTTTGGATGCTGAAAAAGCATTTGATTGAGTCGAATGAAAATATTTAATGTTTTAGAAAAAAATGGTTTTGGTATTAATTTTAATAATTGGAATAAAATGATATATAAAGCTCCTGTTGCTACGGTTGTCACCAATAACTGTAGGTGCCCCCTTTTTCCGCTATCATGGGAGACCAGTCAAGGTTGTCCATTAAGTCCTTTGTTATTTAACTTAATATTAGAACCCCTTGCTATTGCTCTACGTGAAGATAGAAATATTCATAGGATTTTTATGAATGACACCATGCACAAGATCTCTCTTTATGCTGATTATTTATTGGTATATATATCTATCCCAAAAGAATCTATTCCTGCTTTGTTAAAATTATTTGACAAATTTGGAGATTTCTCAGGATATAAAATAAATTTTAGTAAAAGTGAATTACTTCCTTTAAATGAATTTGTCTCTATATATGATAATATTCCTTTCAAAGTTACGGATTCTTTTAGATATTTAGGTGTCAGAATTACAAAAAAAAAAGGATCTTTATAAAGCTAATTTTCCTCATTTAGTGGACTCCATGAAGTATTCATTTAGTAGATGGAGCCCACTTACATTTTCACTTGTTGGACGTATTCATATAGTTTTAATGATGATTTTACTAAAAAATTTTATATTTATTTCAGAATATTCATTTTTTTTGACTAAGAAGTTTTTGGTCGATTGACTCTATTATTCTCTCTTTTATTTGGGATAATAAAAGACCAAGGATCAGTAAAAATCAATTACAAAAGTTGAAACAGAACGGAGGTCTTGCTTTGCCTAATCTAAGAATGTATTATTGGGCTGTTAATTTGTGATATATGTCCTTTTGGTTATATTGGGGTGATAGGAATGACCGGCCAATCTGGGTAGACCTGGAACAGAGCTGTGAAACAGTTTTATTTAAGTTTGTTATTAGGAGTTGCTCTACCTATACAATTAGCTAAAGTTGCTAATTTAAATTTATGTCCTGCAGTTAAGCACTTTTTACAATTTTGCCTCCAGTTCCGAAATTTTTTAATCTTAAAAAATTTAAACTTTGTAGTATAATTTATCGTAATTACTCTTATAAACCTTCCTGGAGTGATCCAATTTTTTTTTTACTTTGGAAAAATAAAGGTATTAAGCCTTTTTGGACTTATTTAAAGAAGGCAGATTGATGTCTTTTGAACAATTAGTCGATAAATATTCTCTTTCATGTTCACACTTTTTACAATATCTTCAAGTTAGACATCTTTACAAAAATATTTAAGTAATTTTCCTTATATATAGGAGTCTGACTTGTTAGATACTATTATGAATATGAACCCCTTGATGAAAGGTTCTATTGGAAGAATTTATAATTTATTGTTACAATGGAATAAGAGTCCTTTACTTAAGATTAAACAGGATTGGGAGAAAGAACTCAATTTGACTTTTATATGGGAGGATTGGACGCAGATTCTGAAGTTGGTTAACTCTTCTCGGTCTGTGCTAATCATTCACTGATTCAATTCAAAATTATACAACGTTACCATTGGACAAAAGAGAGACTTTCTAAAATATTTCCCAATGTTGACAAGTATGGTGATAGATGTAAAACTGAGATAGCTACACTGACACAGATGTTCTGGTCATGTTCTATATTAAAAATTTTCTGGAAGTCAGTCTTTTCGACAATTTCTAAAGCACTTAAAATCAATTTACAACCTAATAAATTGACTGCTTTTTGTAATAATTCCTCAAAATATTCATGGTATTTCTCTGTCTGACCAACATGTTATTGCGTTTGTTACATTGATAGCTAGGAGGGCCATTTTGTTGAAATGGATGGATATATCTGCTTCTACTTTGTCACAATGGTTCTCTCAAGTGATGCTGTGTCTCAGTTTGGAGAAAATTAGAAGTCGAATCTTTGAAACTTTATTTGATTTTGAGAAGAGATGGGGCTCATTTGCTTGTTACTATCATTTCAGTTAACTGATAGATTTCCTCTACGATGTAGGTGTAAATTTTGTTTTGATATATTTTTTCTTCCTGTTGGCGGTTTGATGTTTATTTTTAGAAGCTTTCTATATGATACGTGGCTCTAGGGTTGTGCCCTCAATGGTTTCATTTTTCTCTCTCACTGTTCTTGCTTAGTAGAGTTTTTTTTTATTCACAAAAAATTTCAATATTTAAAATAATCTTTTGAGGCATTGTAAGTGTTGTTACTTCGATGTACCTGCGTATTTTTGAATAATAATAACAATAAAAAGATTTGAAAAGAAAGAAAGAATTGCTGCCTTATCAAAGTGAGCCAAAGTTCTCTTGGCTTTAAGCCATCGCTGTTTACAGCACTCGACAAACAGTTTAGCAAATGGAACACTACATCCACTTCCTGCTCTGGAAAGAGAGGATGTTTAAACCCAAATTGACTTTTGAAAGGACACATGTTAGGTGAAGAATTATGAAGTGTTGAAAGAGCTATTGCTTCTCAAGTTAAATGTTCACTTCCAGAGGATTGGTCTCCAGAATGAAGGCAACAAATGGTGAATTCCCAGTCTTGGTTGGTACTCTCAGTCTGACCATTTGTTAATGGATGAAAACTGTAAGAAAGGCTAGAAGTAGCTTGAATACGGTTACCAAATGATTCTAAAACTTGAACATCTATTTCTCCCTTATTAGGGACAGAGCGCGCCGGTGGTGTGTCAAATTACCAGGTGAAGCAGTAGTCTTTGGGGGACTGAAGGTGTGTGTCGTTTGTCTTTCTTGCTGCCTGCTCAAGTGCTCGGTAGAGGGCGCTGATGACTTTTTGCTGGTGTGGTAGGGAGGGGAGTTGTTGCCTTGCTGTTGCATGTGCTGGAGGTTTTTGGTGTTTTAACGATTTTACTGTCATTCAATCTTTGGGGCAGTCCTCTGTTTTCCTGGTTGTTTGCAAAGAAAAATAATTTCAAGATGTATATTGTATACATTTCTCTGACATTAAATGTAGCCACTGAACCTATTGAAGTGAATTGTGAACTCCGGTGAGACACAATATCAGAAAGAAATCCAGGTACCATGAATATGCCCTGCAAATTGCAATAAAGGTCCGAAATTTCACGCGCTATTGGCAACGCAGTGAAGGGGATAATTACAGGCCTTGCCAAATGGATCAACAACAACTAAAATGACAGTACAGGAGCATGAAGCGGGGAAACCTGATAAAATGCAGAGGGAAATGGGACCGTGGATAGACAGAATGGTGTTGGAAAGAAGAAGACTGATAGAGAAGAATTGGAATTTTTGGAATGGGTACAAGTGTCAACGGGTTGGACAAATGTCCTGATTAACACCAGAGCACTAATATTCTCTTTTTAATGAATTCCAGAGTATGTGAAAATCTAGAGTGAGCTATTATCCTGGGCACATTTGAATACATCTGCCCGAAGTTCGGGTGGCACAAAAAGATTACCAAGGGAAACATTGCTGGAAACTAGTTTACTGTTCTCGTGTGCATTTCTACTTGGGAAAAAATATCCAAAAAGACAGGAGACAAACGTTTATTTTCTGGATGTATCAACTCCAGCCTATCTATTGAACTGAGGCTTGGGAGGTTGCAGAGATCAAATTGCCTAGATAAGGCATCAGGCTTTAGGTTCTTGGAACCCAGGCAATATGTAATGACACTATTAAAACGGCTAAAAGCAATGCATTCTGGTCATAAGCTCAAATCTTCTGAGTCGTACATACAACAAACAATGTTCAGCTCCATCAAACCAGTGCTGCCCCTCTTCTGAGGTTAGTTTCACAGTCAACAACTCACAGCTATCTATATCATAATTGGATTGCGAAGGTGATAAACATTCCGGAAAGTAAGCACAGGGATATAGTTTTTTATTATTGGTGGAAAGTTCGAGAAGCTGGAAACCTAGTGATATCTATCTTCATGGATATAGTAACAAAATGAAGACAGTGTAACTTGATATGTTACTGATCAGACTGGATGGATGTGTGAGTGAGAACCCAGGTGTTGGTATGATGTCAGTCCTTCATCCATATTAATAACTTGCATTTGGGTTCAGAGGCACACCTTTCAGATTTTCAGCTGACACAATAAATTTAGAGGCTGATGATAATAGACTTTAACACCCAGACAGGCTTGGTGTCCCATCACTACAAGCTGTCTATCGACTGGGTTACAAATCTGCCACACTGAATCTATAGCAGATAGATTGCAAATGTACATGTGAGATGTTTACCTCCAACTGAGAGGGTAACAAATTAAATCAATGATCCATATCATTGCTTCCTGTGAACATGCACAAAATGATCAGTACCCTCCTTTTTCAAAAGAAGTCTTATTGAAATAAACACACATTTCATGTATTTGTGAACTGGACATGCAAGCAAACAAAAATGTCTCTATATCCTCAGGCAGAATGTATACAGGGAAATAAACTGTCAACATTACAGGCTGCAAGCCTTCATCAGAAGCTGCCAGAATTAGAAAAATTGGGTGGGAGTGATTACCGGGAGGACAAGCTGGCAGCTGATAAGTGAGACCAGGTGAGGTAGTAGGTTGGGTGAGGGGTGGTTGATAGGTGGATTGGGCAAAGGGTTAATGAGGTAGGAAACTTATAGAAGGTGACAGTGGATGAAAGATCAAAGGGCATGAGGTTGTAAAGGCAGATAATAGTCATGAGAACAGAGGAGGCGTAGAGAAAGTGTGAAAGGGTAACCTGAAAGGGAAAGGTAAAAAGAGAAGGGGAGAAGAATCTCCTATTCCATACAAAAAGTTAGAAGATACTGCAAGTTATAGCAACTTTTGTTCTTGTCTTGAGGTTCGAGGCTGACCAAATGGAATATGAGGTGCTGCACCTTTAAACTGAGTTTGGCCTCATCATGGCTGCAGAGCAGTTGAATTGAAATTGTTGCTACAGTGAGAACCCGGCTTTCATGGAGAGCAGAGAGAAGATGCCTGATGAAGCGGTCTCACCAATATAGAGAAGTCGGCACTGAGAGCAATGACCCGGACAGATTCGCAGTTGAAGCATTTCCTCATCTTGAAGGACGTTTTGAGGACCTGAATGGTGAGAATGGAGGAGTAGTATTTGTGACAGTGGCAGGGATAAGTACCAGGAGGAGGATTAGGGGTGAAGGACGGGTGGACAAGAGAAAAATGTAGGAGCAATCTCTAGGAAAGCATTGAGATGTGTCTGGTGATGGGATGTCGAACGAGTTGTCTGATTTGCAAAATTTATATGCTGGATGCAGAGTCCAAATAGAAAGAATGACCTATCCCTGTTACAATGGGGATAAGATTTGCCATGAGCAGATGTGTGTAAAATGTGGGTAAGGGCAACATCAATGATAAAGGAAAGCCCCCTTTTTATAAATAAATGAGGACATCTCACATGTTCTAGAATGGAAAGTCTGGGAACAGGTGTGGCATGAATGTAAGAACTCAGAAAAAGTACTTTTACATGTATAAGAATTGAAAAAGGAGTTACGTTGTTGTGGCCATTACAGAGGCTTGGATGTTGCAGGGGCAGGAATGGCTACTTCAAGTGTTAGGCTTTAGATCTTTCAGAAACGCCAGGGAGGGATGGAAAAGAGGTGGAGGCGTGGCCCTGTTGATCAGAGTTAATGTCACAGCTGCAGAAAAGAAGGAGGTAATGTTGGGGTTGCCTATAGAGTCTCTATGGGTGGAGGTTAGGAATAGGAAGGGGTCAATAACTCTACTGGGTGTTTTTATACATGACCTAACAGTAACAGGGACATTGACAAGTAGATAGAGAGACAGAATCTGCAATGGTGTAATAACATCAGGGTTGCTGTAGTGGGAGATTTCAATTTCCGAAATATTGATTGGCATCTCCTTAAAGTGAGGTGTTTAGATGGGGTGGAGTTTATTAGGTTTGTTAAGGAAGGTTTCTTGACACAATATGTAGATAGGCCTACAAGAGGAGAGGTTGTACTTGATCTGGTATTGGGAAATGAACCTGGTCAGGTGTCAGGTTTCTCAGTGGGAGAAAATTTTGGAGATAGTGATCACAATTCTGTCTCTTTTACGATAGCATTGGAGAGGGATAGGAACAGACAAGTTAGGGAAACTTTCAATTGCAGTAAGGGGAAATATGAGGCTATCAGGCAGGAACTTGGAAGCATAAATTGGAAACCTACAGAAGAAATGTGGCAAATGCTCAGTGGATATTTGCGTGGGGTTCTGCATATGTACATTCCAATGAGACAGGGAAAGGATGTTAAGGTACAGGAACCATGGTGTGAAAAGGCTATTGTAAAACAAGTCAAGAAGAAATAAGAGCTTACAAAAGTTTCACAAAACTAGGTAATTATAGAGATCTAGTAGATTATATGTCTAGCAGGAAGAAGCTGAAGAACGAAAATTAGGGGAGCCAGAAGGGGCCACAAGAAGGCCTTGACGGACAGAATTAAAGAAAACCTTAAGGTGTTCCACAAGTATGTGAACAGCAGAGGATGAGACGTGAGAGAATAGGACCAATCAAGTGACCAATCAATCTATCAAGTCTTGATAGTAGAGGTATTTAAAATTATGAGGGACATAAATAGAGTTGTTGTTGATAGGCTTTCTTCCATTGAGAGTATGGTAGATTCAAACAAGAGGTCATGAGTTGAGAGTTAGGGGGCAAAAGTTTAGGGGTAACATGAGGGGGAATTTCTTTGCTCAGACAATAGCTGCGTGGAACGAGCTTCCAGTAGAAGTGGTAGAGGCAGGTTCGATATTGTCATTTAAAGTAAAATTGGACAGGTATATGGACAGGAAAGGAATGGAGGGCTATCGGCTGAATGCAGGTCGGTGGGACTAGGTGAGAGTAAGCGTTCGGCATGGACTAGAAGGGCTGAGATGGCCTGTTTCTGCGCTGTAATTCTTATATGATTATATGGTTATAAGTGAGACAGTGGAAAACTGTGCCTGGAACCAGAGCAGGTAAAAGAGGTACTTAATGAATACTTCTCTTCAGTGTTCACTATGGAGAAGAATCTGGGTGATTGTAGGGATGACTTACAGTGGAATGAAAAGCTTGAGCATGTAGATATTAAGGAAGAGGATGTGCTGGACCTTTTGGAAAGAATCAAGTTGGATAAGTCACCGGGACAGGCTGGGATGCACCCCAGACTACTGTGGGAAGAGAGGAAGGAGATTGCTGAGCCTCTGGCAATGATTTTTGCATCATCAGCGAGGAAGGGAGAAGTTCCAGAGGATTGGAGGGTTGCGTATGTTGTTCCCTTATTCAAGAAAGGGAGTAAAGATAGCACTGGAAATTATAGACCAGTGAGTCTTACTTCAGTGGTTGGTATGTTGATGGAGAAAATGCTAAGAGGCAGGATTTATGAACATTTGGAGAGGCATAATAAGATTAGGAATAGGGAGCATGGCTTTGTAAGAGGCAGGTCGTGCCTTACGGGACTGATTGTGTTTTTTGAGCATGTGACAGAACGCATCAATAAAGGTAGAGCCATAGATGTAGTGTATATGGATTTCAGCAAGGCATTTGATAAGGTTCCCCAAGCAAAGATTATTGAGAAAGTAACGAGGCATGGGATCCAAGGGGACATTGCTTTGTCGATCCAGAACTGGGTTGCTCACAGAAGGCAAAGTCTCATTGTAGACGTATCATATTCTGCAGGGGGGTTGGTGACCAGTGGTGTGCCTCAGGGATATGTTCTGGGACACTGTACTCTTGCTGATGACACAAAAGTTGTGGGTGTTATGGATAGTGTGGAGGGCATTAATGGCAAGATTTTTGGCAGTGTGGAGGATCGGAGTGATCATGGGGTCTGAGTCCATTGGACACTCAAAGCTGCTATGCAAGTTGACTCTGAGGTTAAAAAGGCATACAGTGCTTTGGCCTTCATCAATCTTGGGATTGAGTTAGGAGAGTTTTTAGGACCCTGGTCAGACCCCACTTGGAGTAATGTGCTCAATTTTGGTCATTCTGGACAGGTGGGATGTGAAAACCATAAAAAGGGTGCAGAGGAGATTACCAAAGGTGTTCCCTGGATTGGGGAGCATGCCTTATGAAGACAGGTTGAGTGAACTCAGCCTTTTCTGCTTGGAGCGGCAGACGTTGAGAGGTGACCCTGATAGAGGTGTACAAGATAAAGAGAGGCATTGGTCGTGTGGATAGTCAGAAGCTTTTTGCAAAGTCTGAAATGGCTAGGACAAGGGGGCAACGTTTTAACCCTTATGTACTGTTCATAATCTGTACCTTCACAGTATGGTCCATGTCAATTTTGACCTGGCCACTGAATTCCCTCCAAATACCAAATTTTGAACCACAGATCTATTTAGAATGTATTAATGGCCTGACATAAATCTGTCATTAATAAATGGGTGATTAATCCTTAAAAAATGTTTCAGAGATCTAAAAGTCATTTCAATAGATGCGGGTCAAATTTGACCCGGAGCAGCCTCAATGTACAAAAATTTGTAGCACATGTACAAATGTTTAAAATTTTAAAATATTTTTGAGTTTTGCACATTTTGGATCACTTTAAGAAAAGTCATCAAATTTCAGCTAAAGTTGCATTTAGGGTGTATTTACTGCTGTCAAATGTCAAAACGGGTCAATTTGACCCCAGAAGTATGTATGGTTTTAGGTGCTTGGAAGTAGGTACAGCGGAGATATCGGGGTGAGTTTTTTTACGCAGAGAGTGGTGAGTGCGTGGAATAGGCTGCTGGCGGCGATGGTGGTGCCGGAAACGGTAGGTCATTCAAGAGACGCCTGGATGGATGCATGGAGCTTAGAAAAATAGAGGGCTATGGGTAAACCAAGGTAGTTCTAAAGAAAGGACATGTACAGCACAGCTTTGTGGGCCGAAGGGCCTGTATTATGTTGCAGTTTTTCTATATCCCTATACTACAAACATGCAACATACTTGCGCTTCCCCTTCCTCCTCACCACATTTATTTAGTGTGTTCCCTATTCCATTCCTGTCCTAATGAATGGTACCACCACGAAACATCGACTGTTCATTCATTTTCATCTTCATGCTCTCTGGCCTGCTGGAGTTGCTCCAGCTTTTGCATGTATGCACAAAATAAGCAAATTCCTGCGTTAGGTGTTTCCTTCCTGAACATATTGACTTTAGGGGACACAGAAGTTGTTACAGAGGGAAGCGAGGTCATTATGAAACCCTACATGCTCAACTTGACGTGGGTGGTCATGGAGGACCACTGACAAAGTCCTTTATTCTGAGTCAGTATTTCAAGCAGTAGCCCATCTAGGAAGATCCTTCCTCTCCCTGGGAATAGGGTCTTTAGAGCTTCTTTAGATATTTTCTACTGCTCTGTTTATCTTTCGGAATGTGATTGCTAATCCCATGTCCAATCCTCCTTCTTTCCCAGCCCAGTTTGAGACCCTCCAGGCGGATTACTGGAGTAGAATGTTGGTGCATTTAACTCGGCTGCAGGAACATCTTTCCAGGAACAGCTCAAAAAGCAAAGCTTTCCGGAGAAACCAGCTACCCAGATTAGAAAAGAGAATGGCGAACCGGCGAATATGATCGAAATTCTGAAAAGATAAGGGAGTTTCAGAAAGAAATAAAGCAGTAGCTCCGTGATATTAAGTCAGAGCTCGCCGGCGTCAATCAAAAAATAGCGGTAGCAGAGACTCGAATTGAGAAGGTGGAAGATCACATTCAAAACATGGAACGAATACTGAGTAAGCAATAAAAATATTAAATCACCAAGAAGGTAAACTGCTTGACCTGGAGGGAAGATCACGGCGGAAAAATATCAGAATCTACAACGTTCCCGAAGGAGCGGAGGACTCGTCTATGATGGTGTTTGTCGAAAAGTTACTTCGGGATGCGCTGGATCTTCCCTCGGCTATGGAGCTGGAAATCGAGAGGACGAGTCGCGCGGAAGTCCCAATGTCTACCCGAGATAAGCCATGCTCAATAATAATTAAATTCCTTCGGTACAGCACCAATGCGGTGATTCTACGAAGGGCCTGGGGTATGAAGAGAGTGTTTTTAGACGATAAATTGATATATTTCGACCAAGATTACCACCCTGCGGTTCTGCAGAAATGCAAAGAATACTCTGAAGTAAAGCGAGTACTAAAGCAGCAAAAGATTAGATTTCAAACTCCGCACCCTGCTAAACTTCGAGTGTTTGATGATGACAGGACGCGGTTGTACCAGACAGTGGAAGAGGCGACTACAGACATGAAGGCCAGAGGGTTGCCCGTCAGCGTGATCAAACCGAGGGAAAGCCAGGCTGAGGAATTATCCCGCTCCGCTTGGGAAATAGTGCGAAAATTGAGAAGGCAGGAGACGGGAGGAGGCTGAGAGAAGTATATCAGGAAGAGACCGAGACTTTCCCAAAGACAGTCCTCACCCCTTTCAGAAAGGAAATCTTTTCTGTGTAATGGATTTGTTCACTGACTTTTATGAATACCGCAATGGGGGCCCTCAACTCACAAGTAGGAGGGGTTATCCTCCACAGCAAACATTTCCTCTAGCTCAACCATGAGTCATCTACTAGAGACCTCAACATTGGAATCACACGTTTGTTGCTATTTTTATTATTATTTGCGTTTCTTGGTTCTTATTTGTTCAGGGAGTAGATCGATTAAGTTTTATTCTAATTTCAATGATACATTGACAGATAAATACAGATGGCTAAGAACAAGGTAAAATTCATTTATTTTAATGGCAATGGGCTATTAAGACAACCAAATATAAGAGAATTTTATCCAAAATGAAAAGAAGAGCAAACCCATGTAGTATTTTTAGAGAAAACTCATTTACGTAATAATGAGCATAAAAAACTAAAGAGAATGGGCTTCACTAATCTGCTTTCTTCTCATATAAATCAGGACATAGGAGAGGAGTTGATATTCTTATCTCAAATAAGCTCAATTTTGCAAAAGTATTCGAAATGGGAGATAAAGAGGGCAGATATATTCTGGTAAGGGGGAATATAGATGGGAATTCCGTTACTCTGTTGAATACATATGCACTCCCGGGAAGTGATATTGGTTTCTTTCAGAAAATGATCTGTACTTAAGGAACAAATTAAAAAAAGAAGTTGGACTCTACTTAGAATTTAATAATAATGGAGAGGTTTCACCTTCCATTTTATGGGATACTCTGAAGGTGGTTTTAAGGGGGAAAATTATAGTGATATCTTCATATATAAAAAAAGGAATAAAGCATTAGAGGAATTACAAAGTAGGCTGAAGGAACTAGAGAAAAAACACAAATTAAATTTGGCACAGGATACATTAGTGGAAATTAAAAGAATTAGGAATGAAATTAATAGTTTGGCTATGCAAGAAATCAGGAAAAACTTAATGTTTCTGAAACAGAGACATTATGAAAGTGGATCGAAATCTATGAAAATACTGGCGTGGAAACTGAAAAAAAAAGATAGCAGAAAATACAATTCATAGAATTAGGGACCCAAGAACGAAAATGATAAAAAAAAATAAGCTAAGTGAAATTCAAGAAGCTTTTGAAGTGTTTTACAAAACTCTATATTCCAAAGTTCCAGGGGGAAGCATAACCCAAATTGGCACCTTCGTGAATTCTCTAGAGTTACCCACTTTAAGCGAAGAACAAAATAGAACGATGACTGCTGGCATAACTGAAGTTGAATTAAAAGGTGCAATTAGTCGGCTTAAGTTAAGCAAGTCACCAGGATCAGATGGGCATACGACAGAGTGGTACAAAGAATTTAAAAATGAGTTAATTCCTGTTTTACTCCCCACACTGAACTGGGCTCTAAAAAAGGCACAAATGCCACCCAGTTGGAAGGAAGCGATAATCGCAGCTATACCGAAAGAAGGCAAGGATAAAATGGAATGCGGGACATATAGACCAATATCTGCTCTTAATGTAGATGATAGATTATTTACCTCCATCATGGCCAAATGATTAGAGGAGTTTCTACCCATTCTGATACATAACAATCAGAGAGATTTTAAACGACAATGCCAGACACAAGACAATACATGAAGGACACTTCACATTATGGATCAAAAACAAAAAAAAAAAATTGAAGCAATAGTGATAAGTGTGGACACTGAAAAAGCATTAAATTCGGTTAATTGGAATTTTCTTTACAGAGTTTTACATAGATTTGGTTTCCAAGACACAATTATTAATACTATACAGACACTATATGACAATCCTACTGCTAGGATTAAAATCAATGGATATTTATCAAATAGTCTTACCCTAGAAAGGGCACGAGACAGAGTTGTGCATGGTCACCACTACTCTTCGCGTTATATCTGGAACCATTAGCTCAATACATCAGACAAAATGACGATATCAGGGGAATTACTATTAAAGATACAGAGCATAAATTGGATTGTTATGCGGATGACATTTTGATCTATTTGGGGCGACCAACATACTCTTTACCTAAATCAATGCAATCCTTTGAACAATAGGGTCAATTACAAGGATAAAAGATCACATAGATAAAACCCAAATACTTTCATTTTAATATAGCCCACCAAGAGAAATTGAAAGTAGATACCCCTGGGCATGGCACACAGAGTCTTTCAAATATTTGGGCATCATTATGCCAAAAGATTTGGCAAAATTATCAGAATGTAATTATCAGCCTTTATATAAAAAAATATAAGATGGAACCTGATTTTTTTTTCAGTCTCAGTTCAAGGATTGAGTCTATTAAAATGAATATACTGCCCAGACTGTTATATCTCTTTCAGACCCCACCAATAGAGATTGATCAAAATCAATTCAATGAATGGAACAAGATGCTATCAAGGTATATTTGGTAGGGTAAAAGGCCTAGAGTTCGTCTCAATACATTGCAGTTAGCAAAGGAAACGGGGGGGGGGGGGGGGGGGGGATATGGCCTACCTTCTCTTAGAGATTGCTATTTTGCAGCACAGTTGAGAGCTGTGATATGCTGGTGCAACCCATCATATGACGCTCAATGGAAAAATATTGAGGAGCGGGTACTTCCCATCCCCATACAAGCAATTTTGGCTGATAACAACCTGCAAAGGTACATAAATACGACTGATAACCCATGGGTGAAATTGACACTTAAAATATGGAAATCTACTATGAAAGAATATAATCTAGCGGGAGATATTGCAATTCTTAAATGGTGTGCATATGGCTCAGATTTTGCACCAAATAAATTGGATGCTAGATTTAAGGACTGTACAGCTAAAGGAATAACAGTTATTTGCAACATAATGAAAGAAGGAACACTGTTCAGTTCTGAAATGCTTAAAGAGGAACACTTATTAGAAAAACAAGATTTTTATTGGCATTTTCAGATGCGACAATATGTTAAAAAGACGATTAAAAATGTAACCAAGGCAAGTACATGCTTGATTGAGCTCTTTAGAAAAGCATATAATTCAGATAATGGTAGTAGAATCATTTCAAGCATGTATAAGGGGTTGTCAAATTTTAAAACAAATTCGACTTCATACATTAAAACAAAATAGGAGAAGGAAGGAGGGATAATTATATCTGAGGAAGAATGGACAACAATATGGAGATATCAATGGAAGTGTACCAGTTCACAGAAATGGAGGGAGCTTGGATGAAAAAACTTGATAAGATATTTTATTACACCCTCGCAGAAATCCCATTATGTTAGTAACTTCCCTGTTTGCTGTAGAAATTGTGGAAATCAAAATGCAAATCATTATCATATTTTTTTAGGACTTCCCGGTTATCAAAGAACTAATGGAGGGGGATACACAATGCACTGTAAGACATCTTTAAATGTGAAATACCCTTAGAGAGTAAGACCATATATTTTGGATATATACCTCAAGAATGTTTGAAAAGATATAAATATTTAATGAATATACTGTTGGTGGCTGGTAAAAAGACTCTTACTAGGAAATGGTTATCACAGGAGAGCCCAACTTTAAATACATGGATGGAAATTACAATGGACATTTACAAAATGGAGAAGATAACACCATCTATTAATTATAAGCTGTAACAATTTGATTCATACTAGGAAAAATGGTTTTACTACATAATGCCTCATAGGCCTGATTTTATTCTCACAAATCAATGAATAAGTTGTAAAAAAAAAGATCACTCCCTACTTGTACATAGTTCTTTCCTTTTGCTTGTTTTTTTCTTTCCACTCTTTTCTATAAGTGTATACCTCAGGTAAATACTTTGTGGAGATTTGTGATATATATGATCATATGATACATATGCACAATATCTGAAATACATCTCATGGAAATGTTTCTTTGATGATGAACTTCAATAAAAAAAATAAATTACAAAAAATAAAAGAAAAGAGAATGGCCTGTCCATGTATGGCAGTTTGATTCCATCAGAATCACTCCACGGGGACAAAGGTGAGGCCCTTACTGAGGACAGAGCGCACTGCCTCAGAGAGTTGAGGGTCGGAGGGAATGGCAAAGACCCGGGATGGATGAGAGATGGGATCAGAGGGGGGAGGGAGGCTGGTGGTGTCGCTGGCGAGGGGAGGGTTGGGGTGAGAGGAAGATAGAGCTTCTGCAGGTCCAGGACTTGACGGTGGGATCTGAGGGAGAGGGGATTGTAGACTGGTGGTGGGGGAAGAGGAGACATGAGTCACAATCGCAGCATGTGACGACCCGGCCTAGAGTTCAAGGCTGGAGTCGCAGTTCTCCTTCCTTTCATTCTTACCCCATCCCTGATATATTTAGCTTTTTTTCCCCTACCCCTTTGTTTCTCTCTCCCTGCCCATCACTCTGCCTGTTCTCCATCTCCCTCTGGTGCTCCCCTCCCCCTTTCTTTCTCCCTAGGCCTCCCGTCCCATGATCCTTTCCTTTATCCAGCTGTGTATCCCTTTTGCCAATCACCTTTCCAGATCTTAGCTTCACCCCACCTCCTCCGGCCTTCTCCTATCATTTCACATTTCCTGCTCCCCCTCCTAATTTCAAATCTCTTACTGTCTTTCCTTTCAAATAGTCCTGACGAAGGGTCTCAGCCCAAAACGTCGACAGTGCTTCTTGCTATAGATGCTGCCTGGCCTGCTGCATTCCACCAGCATTTTGTGAGTGTTGCTTGAATTTTCAGCATCTGCAGCTTTCCTGGTGTTTGCATATTATAGTTACGACCTGTATTTAGTCTGTATTTTGCTCTTGTATAATCTACCAAAGAGGAATCAACGGCTGGAGTGTAAGGAAAAAGTTAAAATTGAATCCTTATTAGATAATGTTAAATGTGTAACACACAATGGGGGAGTTGTAAGATATTAGTCTTGAATGTGGGAATGAATTGAGAAAGGAGAGAGAGACCTGTCCACAACAATATTTGGAGAAATGAGTGTGAATACAATTCTACATCCCCGAGAGGAGATACTGGTGGAAAAGCCCTTTGTTTGTGAAAACAAAATGATTCAGCAGCCTGGTACTGTCCCACGGGAAATGATTTGGGCAAGGGGACTTGAAGGATATTAACAGGACAATGTTTTGTACGTTCGGAGCTTTTCTTATGCTGGGTCACAACCAGTGCCGGAGTTGGAAATAGGTACAAGGACACGGAGAGACCGCCATCCCTCCCCACTCCGACCTCCTTCCTGTTCGCTTAGAAGTCTCTTTTTCTCACCTCAACAAGTCCGTCTACCCCCAGGGCTGTCGGTGTCTCACACTCTTCCTCTCTCCCCCACCCCTCCTTCCCTCTCTCGCTCCCTCCTTCCCTTCTCCACCAACTGCAAGACTGTGGCATTTCAGATCGCCGGACTTCCTTTGTAGGTGCCGTTCAGCCCGCGCGAGTCTCTTCCCTCCTCCCGCCCAAATGAGAATGTTAAGCTCATACAAGAGTAAAAGACTCAGACACGGAAACCATTCCTGCACTGAACATCTTTATTAGCAGTTTATGGTCGTTGCCATCTGTCAGTCTGATACTGCTGAGAAATCATGAACGGACTCATGAATCACTTCAATTAGATCCATCCCTGGTAACAGAGAAAACAATTCACCAGCTGATATTTCTAATGATGACAAGTAATAAGCCACTTTTACTCCACGTAGCTTCTCGGAGAATGAAACGGAGCAAAATCAGTCTCGGGTGCAAATATTATAACACAATGGAAACCACAGAGCTCTAGTCAGAGTTCGGAGTACAGTGAAGAGAGTGGTAGAGGGATGTAAAAGATGCAAAAAAAATCTGTTCGAAGCAAACAATTACGAAGCTGCGCTCTGTTTTTAACAGTTGGACTGTGTGACTGTTGCGGATGTTGTCGAGGCTGCTCCTAGTTTAACCACGCAGGAGTATACCTTGCCAGTACTCCAGTCTGTGCCGGGCACCGTCAGGTAGCTGCTGAGACTGAAAGTTCTGTCCGTGTTCCGCCTCACTGCGCTGGTTTTCACCTCACGGCTGGTCGGACTCCCGTCCACTGTCCAGCTGACGACAGGGAAGCCCACCGACAGCTTACTGACCAGGCAAACTAAGGTGCCTGTTCCTTTGGCGGAGATCTCCTCGGCTGACGGCCCAAGCAGTTTCACTGAAGGGTCGGGGAGCTGCTGATCTGGATCGGGAACAAGAGGAGACATGTTTCAGGTCAATGAATATCTCGCGATATTTCGCATTTGAATGAAAGCGTGAGTGAAAGGTTCCAGCCTCCAAGAATGGGACCCAAGGTTTCGCTAGGGTGCAAATCGGTGACATCACTTCCAGCTTTTGGGATCTTCTCGGCCTGTGCCAACATTGACATGTTCCTTCCCTTTGCTCCATCCACTCATCACCAATGCGCCCTCCCACCCATATCACCCACAGCTTCAATGTGAGTAAACCTATTTGTGTGTTTACCCAGAGTGCTGGGCAACATATGCGTGTCCCTGACTTTCATTGAGCTGGTTTAGGGAAGTCACACTGTAACAATATAACAATCACAGCACAGAAAGAGGTCATCTCGGCCCTTCTAGTCCATGCCGACCACTTATTTCACCTCGTCCCTCCGAACAGCACTTAGCCCATAACCCTCCATTCCTTTCCTATCCATATACCTATCCAATTTTACTTTAAATGACAATACCGAACCTGCCTGGAACTTCTACTGGAAGTTCGTTCCACACAGCTACCACTCTCTGAGTAAAGAAATTCCCCCTTGTGTTACCCCTAAACTTTTGCCCCCACTTTTGCCCCCTAACTCTCAACTCATGTCCTCTTGTTTGAATATCCCCTACTCTAAATGGAAAAGGCCTATTCACATCAACTCTATCTCCCTCATAAATTTAAGTACCTCTATCAAGTCCCCCCTTAACCTTCTGTGCTCCAAAGTATAAAGACCTAACTTGTTGAACCTTTCTTTGTAACTTAGGTGCTGAAACCCAGGTAACATTCCAGTAAATCCTCTCTGTACTATTTCTATTTTAGTGATATCTTTCCTATAATTCGGTGACCAGAACTATACACAGTACTCCAAATTCGGCCTTACCAATGCCATGTACAATTTTAACATTACATCCCAACTCCTACACTCAATGCTCTGATTTTTAAAGGCCAGCATACTGAAGGCTTTCTTCACCACCCTATCCACATGATATTCCACCTTCAGGGAACTATACACCATTATACCTCGATCACTCTGTTCTACTGCATTCTTCAATGCCCTACCATTTACCATGTATGTCCTTTTTTGATTATTCCTACCAAAATGTAGCACCTCACACTTAACAGCATTAAACTCCCTCTATCATCTTTCAGCCCGCTCTTCTAACTGTCCGAAATCTCTCCGCAAGTTTTGAAAACCTACTTTATTATACACAATGCCACCTATCTTAGTATCATCTGCATACTTACTAATTCAATTTACCACCCTATCATCCAGATCATCCATCATCATGACGATGCGGAAGCAATTAATGTAGGCGAAGGAAGTTGGGATTCTCCCCAGACCCGAAGCTCTGGCCTGAGTCTGTGTAGCGAACGGAATCACTGAGCAGCCGGACCCCAAAAGGAGCAGTGCTCAATCGAAAAGGTGGCAGGAGAGAGGAGGGAAGGAGGAGAGAATTGGATGGGCGTCTGCGGGAGTGTTCTACCCTGACCGGGAGAAATGGAAGTTCAATGAAAGTTGGAGGGAGGCTTCACGAGAGTTTCCTCATACAGTAACATGAAACTTGTAGTTCTGTTGCCTTGACAACCTTGAGCTACATCATATCCCCAGTGATAACTCGGGCCGCATTCTGAGAAGCTGGAACCCCTCACGTTGTCTTCCAACAAACCAGAGCAAAAGCGGCCAAGATGATAGGATTGAATGCGCTCAAACATAGAGTTGGACGGACAATTTCAGAAGCGAAATATTAAAGTGCAGATGCCAGGGACACAACATAAGGCACCAGAGAGAAAACACAACTGAAAAGAGAGCTTGTTTAAAGACGATTCACACACAACTCTATATTCACCGAACACAACTTCATCGACCCACGATACGCGGCATGACTGGATCGTAAATTTGCGTTTTCATTATCAAATTCGCCAAGAAATAATAATGTATAAACTATTAAATACCAGGTGACCATATTCATGCAGCTAGTAATTGCAGGCGGGATTTCCCTGTCACTTACCTGTAACAAAGAGCTTGGTCCCTGGGCCCAACAAGTTATAATTGCCCGATGAAAACCACTTTCCGCAGTAATAGACGGCAGCGTCATTCAGCTCCACATTTTTAATGTTTAACTGGTAAACGGTGCCGGCGCTGTTGGCTGTCGACGTGAAACGGTCGCTGCTAAAGCCAGACCCATAGGTCGGGGCGCTGTTCGAGTGATGGTAGTACAGGATCCATTGTGGGGTTGTTCCCGGTGTCTGCTTGTACCAACTTACAACATAGCCATCCTTTGTTCCGATGTTACATTCCAGCGCGGCCGTGGCTCCTGGACCCACCGACACGGTCGGAGGCTGAATCAGAGTCTGGGATTCTCCGGCTGTAAAAAAACAGGAATTCAACTTTAACCATTGACTCAATAATGTGTCCCCTAAAGCCAACATCAACAACCGCTGGCGGTGCAGTCATGCTGCCTGTACTTACAGCCGAGCCACATTGCCAGATACCAGAAAAAGCACAACGTCCGTATCATTGCTATCCGTCAGCTTCCTACGTCCCTTCAGCCGATGGATCTGTGACAGACTGTGGCCGCCGTCGCCAATGGTACCTATTTATAGAGCCGTTGATACCAGGGAGGAAACCCATGCAAATCAGGGCGACTCATACTGACCAACCAGAGCAACACACACAAAATTCCCGAGGAACTCAGCAGGCCAGGCAGGATCTAGGAAAAGAGAGCCATATTTGTGTGTACTTTTTAAAGTTTATCACTAAATATCACAATCATAATTGTGAATGTTTACACAGTTTCTTCCGTGGATTTGAAATAAATAATAATCTTTCTCCCTTATTTTCTTGATTCAGTTCTTGCCACTTTCCATCCCTCACAATCCAGGTACAACGGAGCAGACAGTACAGACTTTCTGTTTCCACACAAATCATTCAGATGTTGAGTTCAAATCCACCCTGACTGTTGGAGGGATTGAAGTCTCTCTGAATGTGGGGATTAAATCTGTTCTGAGTAACAGTAAGGTGCAGAAAGCTTTTGTGTACATTGGTACAAGCAGACAGTGGGAACAACTCCACGATGGGTTCTCCCGTATTACTACACACACACACAGTGACCCGATATACAGGTAGAGTTATTAACCCTTTGGGAGATGGAGCCTCTCATCATAGGCACTATTGTAGCGTAGTGGTTAGCGCGACATAATTACAGATTGGGGCGATCTTGTGTAAAACGTTTCATTCTGGCACTGGCTGTAAGGAGGTTCTACGTTCTCTTCGTGAGTGCGTACATTTCCTTCGGGTGCTCCGGTGTGCTCCCACATTCCAAGGACGCACAGGTTAGTAGGTTAACTGGTCATTGGAAATGTTCCATTATTAGGCTGGTGTTTAATAGGTTGGTTGGGCCGGAAGGACCTGTTTCTTTGTCTCTCCAATTAATTAAACAAACAAATCATTACACGTCCACGTCAGTCTCCAATCCCACATCATGCACTCGGCTGACAGGTTCCATTGATTTTCCATAAGCACGAGTGATCAACAAGTATCCAAGGGAATCAACAACATTTTTGGGTGGGTGGAGTTGGGGAGGGGGAATTCAGACAGCAGGTCATTGCAGAGTAATTTTGTTTTGAGTGGCATCTTCACCTGCTCCTTGAGATAGTCTGATAAAAGGAACAGGAGGTGTTGCCAGCTGGAGCAGCTGGGTCTCTGGTGTTTAGTGTTCGAGCAACAATAGTCCTTGCCCAAGGCTGAATGTTTTGTGTGCAGCAGGTTTCTGGAGGTTCTCATCCTGCAGCTAAAGTTAATGAAGATAGTGGGAGAGACGATGATCACCATACAGCCGGATGAGCAGACAGATTGGCCAGGAGTCCCCTGAGGACACACTGCTCCCTGATTGTATGATATTCAGAGTACTGTTTGGGAATCTTCTCCTGGGCTAGAGGATGAAGATATGGTCTATTGTTTCCGTCTTGCAAGTGGGTCCATTGTGCAGGGAGAGTGTAGAATGATCTGCAGAGGAACAAGAGAAGATTCTTAAAGTTAGTGATCACTTGAGTTTACTGTGGCACAGACATGATTCAGGGCAGGTATGTTGTCTCTAAGGTGTCCCAGTCACTAAACCATGTTTAGTGATTTCACTAGAAAATCCTGGATGGGGAGAATGAAGGAGTACGAATTTCTTCAAACATTTCCAAGATGTTTGGCCTTATGGTGTAATGGGCCAATGTAAATTGGCCCAAGTTTGCAGATAAGTGTTAGGATTTGAAGGGAATGTCAGGGGAATGGAAAGGGATTGGTACAGGGTTGGTGTAAATCGGTGTTTGATGGAAAGCACAGACACAGTATGGTGAAGAGCCTCTTTTCATGCTTCATGACTGAAAGCAGTCAGAATTGAGTCCAGTCAGAAGCGTACCAGAGTGCCAGATCAGTAAGTGGAGAGGGTATGGAGGCAGATATTGGTAAAACCTCAGACAAAGTTTGGAATCAAAATGTTGAGCATGGTGCAACGAATGTCCCGAGCTGTGTATATTTCTATGCTACAGGTTTCGTAGGAAAGATGGATAATCGTGCTGGAGATGAGGTAACAGGTTTACAGATAGAGGCCATGTGTACTGAGGAGAGGATGTTGATGGGGCAAAATTGCCATCAAGAGAAAGATTTGCAACAAAAAAGGCAGACAGACTTGAAAAGAGTGAATACAAGACTGAAGATGTTGTATTTGAATGCAGAATAAGGTAATTAAACTTGCAGATTGGCAGGGATGATGTTGAAGGCATCACTGAATTATGTTTGAAAAAAGATCACAGCTGGGAGCTTAATGACTACATTGTATCAAAAGGAAAGGCTGGAAGGCAAATGGGGGTGGCGTTGATCTATTGGTTAAAATATGAAATCAAATCACCAGGAAGAGGTGACACGGGGTCGGAAGGTATTGAATCATTGTGGATACAGCTAAGGAACTGTAAGTGTTAAAAGACTCTGATGGGAGTTGTGTAGAGAACCCCAAAAATAGTAACAATGTGGATTACCAATGAAATGGGAGATAGAAAATGCATGCAACAAAGGAAATGTAACAATATTCATTGGAAATTTTAATATGCAGGTATATTGGGAAAACTATGTTGGTGTTGGATTCTGGAAGGAGGAATTTCTAGAGTGCCTACAAGATGGCTCTTTAGTGCAGTTCGTGGTTAAAGGCACTGTAGTATCAGTTATTCTGAATTGGGTGTTGTGCAGTGAACAAGAATTGATTAGACAGCTTTAAGGTAAAACAACCCTGAAGGGAAAGTGATCATAATATTATCAAATTCACCTTGAAATTTGGGAAGGAGAACCTAATGTCAGATGTACCAGTATTACTGTGGAATAAAATAAATTACAGAGGAATGAGAGAGAAGCAGACCAGAATTCATTGAAAAAAGAATAATGGCAGGGATGATGGCAGAGTGGCAACGGCTGTAACTTCTGAAAGCAATTTCAGAGGCATAGCAATTATACATCCCAAAGAGGAAGATTTATTCGAAATGAGAAATGAAACAACTGTGGCTAACAAGAGAGGTCACAGCTGATATATAAGCTAAAGAGTGGGCATAAAATTGAGCAAAAGTTAGTGGGATGTTAGAGACTTGGGAAGCTTTTAAAAATCAGAAGAAGGCAACCAAAAATGTCCTCAAGGTAAAGATAAAATATGAAATTAAGCTAGCCAATAATGTTAAAGAGGATACCAAATGTTTCCTCTGATACATGAAGTGCAAAATAGAGGTAACTGTGGACATCAGACCTCTGGTAGACAGTACTGGAGAGGCGGTAATAGGTGTTTCAGAAGGGTCTCTGCTGGGTCTGATTGATCTTACAATATATGTCAATGATTTGGTTGATGGAATTGATGGTGTTGTTGTAGTTTGCATACAGTATGAAGACAGGTGCAGTGGCATGTAGATTTAAGCAAGTACAGAAGCTAGAGAAGGACTTAGACTGATTCAGAGAATGGGTAGAGAAATAGCAGTTGGAATAAAGTGTTAGGAACTGGATGGTCCTGCACTTTGGTAGAAGAAATGAAAGAGTTGACTATTTTCTAAATGGAGAGAAAATACAAAGAAGCTGAGATGCAAAGGGACTTAAGAGACACTGAGCAAGATGCCCTGAAGGTTAATTTGCAGGTTGCAACTTTGGTGAGGATGTCAAATTAATGTTAGCATTCATTTCAAAAGGACTACAATCTAAAAGCAGGGAGGTAAATTTGATACTTTATAAAGCACTGGTGAGGCCTCATTTAGCATATTGTGAGCAGTTTGGCACCTCCAATCTTAGAAATGATGTGTTGAAACTGGAGAGGGTTCAAAGGAGGTTCACAAAAATTATATCAGGTCATATACAGATCATTTGCTGACTCAGGGTCTGCATTCACTGGAATTCAGAAGAATGAGGGGTGACCTTATTGAAATCTATTGAGAGTGAAAGGCCTTGATAGTGTATGTGAGAGTCAAAGACAAGAGCACACAACCTCAGAATAGAACAGTCTCCTTTTGGCATGAAGATGAGAAGGAATTTCATTTGCCAGAGGTTGGTGAATCTGTGGGATTCTTTGCCACATGTAGCTGTGGAAGACAAGTCGTTATGTATATTTAAGGCACAGGTTGGTTGAATCTTAATTAGTGAGGCATGAGGGATACGGAGAGAAGGCAGGAGATTGGTCTGAGAGAAAAATTGGATTAGCCACGATGAAATGGTGGAGTGGATTTAATGGGTCAAATGGCCTAATTTTTCTTCTATATTTTATGTACTTATTTTCTTACGGAATTGAAGTGAAGTGTAGGAAGCACGTAATCAGTGGTGGTGATCCCAGGATTACTTCCTTTGCTTTACTCGATGGGTTTCAAAAATGCAGGATAGAGGAGATAACTAATTGTTTGAATGAATAGAGCAGGAGGGAGACTGTAGACACATGACTGATTGAGTGCAGATCATGGGGATGTGCAGTCAGCACAGACCAGACTGAAGAACCAGAGTTGGGTCCTGTGTCCTCATGGAAGGTTTCCAGAGAAGTAAAGAAAGAGACACAGTGTAAGGGACTGAAAACAAAACCAGTGTAAGGGAGGATAAAAGTTGCACCGAAAAAAAAAATCAGGAGAGCAAAAATAACATGTTTGCAAAAGGCAGATTATCGAAAAGTACAAAAAACTCCACAATACATGAATACTGTACCTAAACTTTAGAATCTTATCCAACAAAGTTGTTGAGCTATACAGGTTATATATTTCCAAACATTTAAACTTAACTTTATAAGTTTCTGAGTTGAGAAAAGTGTTCTCAAAAGACACAACTGAGAAAGAGCAAGAAGCATGATGAGAAGAGAATTTCAGAGAATTACTGCATAGATCACCTCTAAATAAGGAACCTGACATAAAAGAGGCAGCAGTGGGCCTGGACATCAACACAGATCCACACAAGAAAGAAGAGATTGTTGCGGCAATTAAACCAATAAAGAAGAGCAAAGCTCCTGGACATCTCAATTTGAAATCCGAATTGTTCAAACAGAATCAAAAGTTGCAACCTCTCTTTGGTATAATCTGGACTTGGGGACAAGAACCCAAGAAATGGACAAAAGGAGTGTTGTTATGATCCCTGAGAAAGGAACGCTAAATAATTGCAACAACTGGCATGGCACCACATGTTGGTTAGTGCCCAGCATGATGATCACCAAAATCATTGTCCAATGGATTACACATGCTATCAATGTGTGTCTGAGGAAGGAGCAAGTTGGCTTCAGGATAAACAGAGGCTGTGTCAACCAGATCTTCACGGTAAGTATCATCATAGAGGGTTGGCAGAAACAAATGTATGTGGATTTTGTGACTTTGAAAGGCTTTTGATAGCATCTGCAGGTAGAGACTCTGGCTAATTTTCAGATCATACAGGATCCCTTACAAAGTTATCCAGTTTATCCATAATTTCTATGTTATTTTCACAAACACACTTTGGGACTGCAATTGAGCTTTTAAGGCAAGACAGGCAAAGCTGTGTGATGTTGGAGATATTGTTTATCCTGGTGATCGACTGGGTTATGAGGCAAACAATGAAAGATAAGCAGAGAGGCATCAGGTTGTCCCTATTCTCTACTTTAGAAACCTTGGTTTTGTGGATAACCTCACATTACTATCACATACACACCAGAAATTGCAAGATAAAATTCAGACCCCTGTGTACCTTTGGTGAACAGGTTAGACTTAGAGTCAGCCAGAGAAAGACTGAGACCGTGTCCCTCAATGTAGAGTCTCTTCCTCATTTCAGTGCATCTGGTCTCCGCATGATCTTCCATATTTTCTGGCCAAGAAAGATCTCCAACCACACCCTATTCCTTCAGTGTCATCAGGAGGGCATGGCCACCGTCTTCATGAGGAAACTGGAGATGAATTGGACATGTGATGAGAGGAGAGGCCAACTCCATCATCAAGACAGAACTTCATTGGATCCCTGAAGGGTGGAGGAATTCAAGAGACTATAGACAACATGATGCTGTACCATAGAGGCAGAAATGAGGACTCCAAACCACACCTGGGACACAATAGAGAATACGGTCAAGGATACACAGAGACTGAAGACCTTCATTGCTGCCCTGAGCACCAGCAACATAATAGGCTATATGTAAGGAAGTAAGTTAATGAAATCAGTCTGCATTTGTAAGGAAATGACATGAATCTCATCAAAGTGAAATCAGTCACCTTCACATTTTTCTCCATTAATCTAATTTAAGTGCAACATTGACCATCATGAACTTTTCCAATTTCCAAGCCTCTCTCTGTGGAAGAGAAAGAAAGAATGCCAGATGATAAACTTCAAGTATACTGTGCCCACCTGGGTGAGCTACATGAAGACATATCACAGAAATTTCAGTGTATTCTCCCCATCACTGTTCCCAATTGGATTTATTGCCCAGTCCTGAACACTAGCAATTAGCAGGAATGATGAAGGAAGAATTGATCTCACTATAAAATTTTGAGCTGAAGCTGAGGTGTATAGCAAGACTGTTGGCTGCAGAAAGAAATCACTGAATGCGAACCTGCACAGTTGAAAAAGGTCAAGATGTTCTTTATTACCTTTGCAACATCATATTGAGTGACGTGCAGTTTCAGTGCAGTCACCCAATGTCCTTCAAAGCAATGAAATAGACCGCAAATTACTGAACATGGGGTTCTGAGTCAGCTTCTGAGTGACATTGAGCGTGATGTTGAGAAACTGATACTCACTGCTCTGCCCATCCATCACACTGAAAGGTGAAAAAGCTCTGAAGTACTAAATAGTTGCACTGTTACTGTCTCTCTGAACTTATTGATGAAAATTGTTTTTACTCTAGTTACTGAAAACAAAAAAATACAGTGGGTCCCAATTAATTGGGATGCATCAGGAATGGTACATAATGGCCCAATTAAACGGCTACCCCAATTTCCAGTTGTTCCATGGAAATAGTTAAAAAGATTTAAAAATTCAAATACCGTTTATCTGTATACCAGGTAATGTATTTAAATGAAATGCAGAACAAATCTGAAGACAACCAAACTACTTTAGCTGTATTAAACTGCTTATTAGTTTCTGATAGTTATTGATGGAGGAAATAATCCAGTGTATGCTGCCATGTTGTTTTGATTGACTATAAATGAGCAAAATCAGCACAGACACCTAATACAGACAACAGACTGCCTTCATACAATGCTTTAATGATTGCATCCTCCAAATTTTCATTGTAACATTCAAGATATCTGTTGATGTCTTCACATTATTTGTAGGTCCTAACTTGTTGAAGTAGTGACATTGTTTCTTTGTTAATCCTGGCTGTATTTGTCACCTCCAAGCCAAGTAATCAAAACAGTAATGGATTGCTTTACTGCAAAAATCACTATATTTTGAACACAAACACAGGCAAGTGTTTAAAAACTGTTCAGCACAATTTAGTGCTTAATGCCCACAAGACATGCAGGTGACTGATGCTAGTTTAAAATGGTTCAACATAGTGTCCTGTCCCAATTAATTCAAAAGTGTCCCAACTAAACAAAGGGTATCTAGGCTATTTTTTATTCTGTTTACGTTCTTTAAAAGTAATCCCAAATAAGCAGATGCCCTAATTAACCGATGGGCTAATTAACTGGAATCCATGTAGCTTTAAATAGTTTTTTTAAAATGTGGATAACGGGGACTGAAGTCATAACCAACAGAGGTGTACATAGTTATTAGTATGATAGATGGACGGATGCTCAGAGTATTTTTCCAACTGAATGAGAGCCTACAAAGAGAAGAGATTAGAATCAAGTATGAGGTAAGATACTGAAAGAGAATCTGAGCAAGGATTAGATTCACTCAGAGAGTGACATTTCACACAACAATTGCATGGGCTGATAAATGGAAAGTAATATTCACATCGTAGAACTGCTGGACTGGGATCGTATCCAACAAATGTGTGTCTGACATCCTGCCCTCGGCATTTACTGCCATCAACATCTCTGAGCCAACTACACCCTATGTATTGGGGTTCACCATTGATTATCAATTCAAAAGGATCAGCTATATGAATATTGCTTTTATAAGAGCAAATCAAAGACTGATTCACCGGCTTTAACAAAGCCTTTTCACCATTTCTGAGGTCTAAGAGAAGAGCAGGATGCAATATTCTCCTCTTGTGGAGATGAGTATAGCTCTAACAACATTCCAAAATCTCAACACTATACAAAATCAAGGAGACCAATTGATTGGCACACTACTTGTCACCAGAAACATTTATTCCCTCCTCCACTGGCGTACAATGGATGCAGAGTGATCCATTTACAAAATGTCCTGTTGTTACTTTCCCAGGTTACTCCAACATCATTTGTCAAATTTGTGAGCTCTACTACCAAGATAACAAGAGCAGAATGTGCCCGGAAGCACCAGCACATGCAGGTTCACTTCCAAGTCACCCACCATCCTAACATGAAAATACACTGATGGACCTTCATTGTCACTGGTCTCCTCATCCAACACCACCATGGGAGTAGCTTTTGTAGAGGCACAACAGAAGTTCAAGAAGGCAACTTATCACCACTTTCTCAAGGACAGTTCAGGCAATGAAGTGCTGATAGAGAAATGAATGAATAACTGAACTGTGAGGAGCTCGAAATGTATGGATGTAGGCAAGGCTGCTAATATTTAATAGTAGAAATTAAAATATCAGAATGACAAATAGATTAGAAAGGGAGAGGTCGTTTGCATCAGAAGAGATTCAAGAACTAAGTGATATGAAATGACAGAGAATGGCAAAAGTGACATGAAGGTAATCTTCCTCACACAGTGAGATATAATAGAATGCATTGCCAGGAGTGGCAGAAAGATTCACTTGGAATGTTTCAATGAGAACAAGATAATTGTCTATATTTGGAGGGTTATGGAAAGAGGGCAGAGGGATTGGATTTGCTGGAGTATTCTTACATCAAGCTGGTCTGAGCTCAACAGGCCAAATGGTTTCATTTCCTCAGGTACTCATTCTGTGACACTGAACTGTTTAGGTACCTCTCATGTCAACGTCGGATTCAGAGGATGAACTCAAACCTGACAACTCCCTTCCAGGTGAAATCCTCCTTGATTTGAAGTATTTAATAAGGTAGATAATTGTCTAATATTTCCTAGAATCTTCATTTGATTTAGTTCTGTATAATCACTGGGATTAAATGGGAGCTCCCAATGTCAGTGAACCACTCCCTTTGTTACACTACAGTGGTATCAACACCCTTACCCTGTGACTCTGTCATTCTATCGAATCCTTTCAAACCTGAGTCGAATGACACACATGAGAAGTCCCATTATTGACACTTTTTCACCAGTGGAACAGCTGAAAAATACCCTTCACATCCGAGTGCTATCTACAAAATATTTTAACAGAAACCTGATGCAAAAGTACCAGAAAACATTTAAATTATACCATACTTTATACAAAATCACTGTGTGTTTATTTCCAGTGAATTAAGCTACTCACAGTCTTGGGAATGACATTATCAATAGTACTGATGCATTTATGTCATTGACTATCACATTCAAACTTATCAATGAACAGTAGAATATTAATATGGCCATATTGTATCCATAGACAAAATTCATCATGAGATTATCGACTACTCAAATAAAATAAGGACATTGGGGGGTCAGCTGCATTCATTATATTACAGAAAAATATTTTTTTAAGGCATGGCTGCAGAGAGTTGGTCCTACAAAAATCAATTGACTGTATCCAGATCAACTTAATCAATTTGGATTAAATTATGAATGGAGAAAGACAAGACATGAATCCAGTGAGAAAGAATGATGTGAAATTTGACATTATTGAGCTGCGTTAAAATAGGAGAAGCAAATAATTTAAATTTTCCGATTTTAAATCAAAAATTGAAAAAGGACCTTTTGTCTTGGTCAGGGTGTGAAATTAACAAACATCTGTGGCAACAACAGGAAAAGAGATGTTATTCTAAGGAGTGGGATGGCCCAGAACTGAGACAAGACATTTACACCTGTCTTTCAACTCAGATATCAAAGTTTCTGTTCTAGGCGATGGTACTTTAAGACACTTGGCTATTAAAGGATCAATATCTCCGATGCTTTCCTTCTTTGGCAGTCAGAAGAACAATTGCCTCACAAATTGTTCCATGTCAGTTGGCTGAATCACTTCACAGATTTATAGACTGAAATCTGGGGGAAGGAAACATTCATTGATGCTGATTGTTTCAATGTGTATCAATGAATCCATCCCCATTGCATTGTCTGTTTGTTTGTTTGTTTTCCATTGACAGCAAAGATAATGTGTTGCTTTAAAGTTTTGCAGCAATTTGGGAAAGTTTGAGCTTAATCTGAATGAATCAAACAAATGAAAATTGGGGGAAGGTAAGGAGAGAGAGAGAGAGTGATAAAGATGGGTGTGCATAAGGAGGGAATGAAAGATGGATGCTGCCTGGTCTACTGAGATCATCCAGTATTTTGTGTGTTGCTTTTATTTCCCAGCATTTGCAGATTTTCTGTTGTTTGTAACTAGACTTCTAATGGGTCCAAGCTTGGGTGATAGATACGTTCATGGCGTAAGGTAGAAGGAGATGAGTTATACAGCTCTCGTTACATACGCATGCTGGTCAACTCTTTGAGCGATTATCCAGAAAGTTTGAAGTCAACTCATCTCCTTCTACCTTAGGCCACAAACTTATCAATCACCCCTGATGAGTTATTTTTTTTAAATTAGTTTTTTTATACATTTTCTACATAACTACAGATGAAAAAACCCCAGATCGAAATGAAGAACATTGATACAGTGCAAATATAAACATACAATAATAATATGATACAAAGAAAGATAATTGAGAAAGCACCCAAATTGAGGACATGTAAAATTAGTATCCTCCCCAAGCCCCGCAACAAACAAAAAAAAACTCCAGACCAACCACAACACAGTATAGGGAATATAAATCAGGACAGTCAAACCCCCAAAACTGTAAATACACTTAGCAACAGAAGATATTAATGCCTACTACCAACAAAAAAAGGAGCTGAAAGCAAGGGACCGAAAAAAAAACCCTAGTGAAGAGGAAGGTTATGAAAGTACTCAATAAAAGGTCCCCAGACCTTATGGAACTTTAAATCCGCCCTGATGAGTTATTAACTTCAGACTTTGTACATAATCACGCAAAGAGTTGAACTGCATGTGAATGCAATGAGAGCTGTATAACTCTTCTCTTTTTACCTGGGCTACGAACTTATCAATCACCCTGCTGTGGACACTTTCTGGAGGTCCAAGATCCATATGTTCCATGACAGCTGGAAAAAGTGTGTAACTGTAAGAGCGGGCTATTTTGAAAAATAAATAAGGTTTTCTAAAATTTACTCTTTCTACCTTAGGCCACAAAATTATCAATCACCCCTCATATATACAGACTTTGATCATAAATGTACTTTGAATTTTTTATGCTTTTTTAATTGTCTGCTCTTCATTTTTAAAAGCTTCCAAATCTTTTAAGTTCCCACTAACTTTTGCAATCTTATTTGCCCTCTCTTTTGCTTTTATGCCTGTACTGTGCTGTAATGTTCTATTACCTATGTTCTATGCAAAAATATTTACTTTTATGGTATAAACTTAGCAAAGGAATTAAAAGGTGATTCTCTGTATGTTCAAAACAAACTTAAGTAGGTTTCCTGATTCTTTAAAATTAATTTCTGGGATCTGGGCATCGTTGGTAGGTACAGTATCAATTACTCATCCCTTGAGAGAGGGATGGTGAACTGTGGTCTTGCACTGCTGTTGTCCTTCTGGGGAAGGTGCTCCCACAGTGATCTCAGGGAGGATGTTCCTGAAGTTAGGTGAAGGATCAGCAATACATTTTCAGGTCTAGATGGTTTGCCAGTTGGAGTGGAGCCTGCAGGAGGTGGTGTTCCTCTAAATCTTCTAAACTTGTACAAACCTTTTTTACAGATAGCCAAGGACTCCTACCATGAACGAAGAGGCACATGGACTCCAGGTTTGGAACCCCAGCTTTAGTGGTTGAGGTGGTGGTTTGGGAGGTGCAGTCAGAGGGGGCAAGTAAATAACTGAAGTGCATTTTGAAGATATTCCACACTGTAGTAAGGTGGTTGTGAAGGGAATAATAGAGGAATTATTCCAAATGGTAGTAATCCAGAAGATTGCTGTGGCAAGGATGATGTCAAACTTCTTGAGAGTTGTCATAACTGAAGTGGAGAGTATTCAGGTAAGTGGAGAGAATTATTATATAAGTATATTTTTATTAATTTGCCAAACTACATTGAACTGAAGTCCCAATCTACATCTCACCTTAATTTTCTGTTCCATTGATTTCAATGGAAAGGAAGCCAAGCTTTGACAAAGTAAGTGAATGGGACGGGGCTGAATTCACTGTCAAACAGTTAAATCATCAGACTAATTTAACATTTCCTTCTCTCAGTATTCAGTTAAAATTCTGTGGGTGAGGTGGCTCAGAAAACTAAATATCACACAATTTGTGTTTTGGCTGCCACAACAGAAGAATACATGAGATAATGTCCTTTTTAGCACTCAAGTGTCTGACAGATATTTGAAGTAAAATCAGGTAAACAGAAACTATGATATTTGGGTAGAGTGGTATAAAAAGCAGGTGTAATCATCTTGACTCAGCTCTGGGCCGTCCCTCTCCTTAAAATAACACTTCATTTCCTCCTGGGGCAGCAGATGTTTGTTATTTTCTCACCCAGATGGCTGCAGATCTGAGCTGCAACAAATCTACTTTTTTTTAAATGATGAGGCAATTTTTATATTTAAAATTAGATTATAAAAATGGTTTCCACCATGTTAACATGGCTTATAATGGCCAATTTATTTGCACTGTATTAGATAACTCCCTCCTTCCATTCATTACATAGTCCCAGCTAATTTATAATACTGTAAACAGATTGATGCAGGACCAACTCACTGCATCCTTTCCTCAACCAATCATCCTTCTGCATTAAGCGGAATTCAGTTGCCTTTCAGTGTCCATATTATATATGAGTTATCAAACAATCTGACAAAGTTCCACATGAAAGGTTAGTTAAGAAGGTTCAGTCGTTAAGTATTAATGCTGGAGTAATAAAATGGATTCAACAGTGGCTAGATGGGAGATGCCAGAGAGTAGTGGTGGATAATTGTTTATCGGGATGGAGGCCGGTGACTAGCGGGGTGCCTCAGGATTCTGTTTTGGTCCCAATGTTGTTTGTAATATACATAAATGATCTGGATGATGGGGTGGTAAATTGGATTAGTAAGTATGCCGATGATACTAAGTTAGGAGGTGTTGTGGATAATGAGGTGGGTTTTCAAAGCTTGCAGGGAGATTTATGCTGGTTAGAAGAATGGGCTGAACATTGGCAGATGGAGTTTAATGCTGAGAAGTGTGAGGTTCTACATTTTGGCAGGAATAATCCAAATAGAACATATAGGGTAAATGGTAGGGCATTGAGGAATGCAGTGGAACAGAGAGATCTAGGAATAACAGTGCATAGTTCCCTGAAGGTGGAGTCTCATGTAGATAGGGTGGTGAAGAAGGCTTTTGGAACACTGGCCTTTATAAATCAGAGCATTGAGTACAGAAGTTGGGATGTAATGTTAAAATTGTACAAGGCATTGGTAAGGCCAAATTTGGAATATTGTGTACAGTTCTGGTCACCGAATTATAGGAAAGATATCAATAAATTAGAGAGAGTGCAGAGACGATTTACTAGGATGTTACCTGGGTTTCAGCACTTAAGTTACAGAGAAAGGTTGAACAAGTTAGGTCTCTATTCATTGGAGCGTAGAAGGTTGAGGGGGGATTTGATCGAGGTATTTAAAATGTTGAGAGGGATAGATAGAGTTGACGTGAATAGGCTGTTTCCATTGAGAGTAGGGGAGATTCAAACAAGAGGACATGATTTGAGAGTTAGGGGGCAAAAGTTTAAGGGAAACACGAGGGGGTATTTCTTTACTCAGAGAGTGATAGCTGTGTGGAATGAGCTTCCTGTAGAAGTAGTAGAGGCCAGTTCAGTTGTGTCATTTAAGGTAAAATTGGATAGGTATATGGACAGGAAAGGAGTGGAGGGTTATGGGCTGAGTGCGGGTAGGTGGGACTAGGTGAGATTAAGAGTTCAGCACAGACTAGGAGGGCCGAGATGGCCTGTTTCCGTGCTGTGATTGTTATATGTTATATATGTTAATCTCATAATAAATCACGTAAATGAATAGAAAATAAAGGTTGCAATTTTCTATTGTTCATTGATAGCAAGTTGGTATATGATAGACAGGTGGCATTAGTACATCAGTATTAATTGTAATATCCATTTATCTCTAGTGTCATCACCGCCATTAGGCACTGTGTTGTATGATGTAGGTGATCATGGTCTTTCATCTGTCTTTAATCTGATAAGTTCTTATGATATCTGCCAGAAACACTCAAATCTACCTGATGAAATGCTTTGAGTGGTTGATCATGGCCAGAAACAACTCCTGCTTCAGCAAGGACCTGGACCCATTGCAATTTGGCTATCACCACAATAGGTCTGTGGCTGGTGCAAACTCAATGACTCTGCACGCAGTCTCACATCACCTGGAAAATGCTAACACCTATGTCAGGATGCTGTTCATTGACTATAGCTCAATGTTTAACACTATCATTCCAACTGTCCTCATCGAAAAGCTACAGAACCTGGGACTACATACCTCTCTCTGCAATTGGATGATGGAATTGATGGGTTTATCCCTAAGTTTGAGGACAATACAAAGATGGGTAGATGGATGCAGGGGGGCTGCAGAAGTACTTAGACAGATTAGGAAAATGGACCAAGAAATGGCAGATGGAGTATAGCATCATGGTCATGCACTATGGTAGAAGGAATAAAAGCACAGACTATATTCTAAACACGGAGAAAATTCAGAAACCCAAGGTGCAAAGTGACTTGGGAGTCATTGTGCAGGATTCCATAATGGTTAATTTGCAGGTACAGACAGTGATGAGGAAGACAAATGCAATGTCAGTATTCATTTCAAGAGGACTAAAGTAAACAGTCAAGGTTGTCATACTGAGGCCTCATGAGGCATTTGTGAGGCTTCAGTTGGAGTATTGTAAGCAGTTTTGTGCTGCTTATTTAAGAAAGCAAGTGCTGACATTGGAGAGGATCCAGAGGAGGTTGATGGGTAAGGTTCCAGGAATGAAAGGCTTATCAGATGAGGAGTGTTTG
The DNA here is from genome assembly GCF_048418815.1 of Hemitrygon akajei. NCBI lineage: Eukaryota > Metazoa > Chordata > Chondrichthyes > Myliobatiformes > Dasyatidae > Hemitrygon > Hemitrygon akajei. The sequence goes on from NC_133139.1 coordinate 44,357,586, forward strand.
ATGGCTCTGAGCCTTTTCTTCTTGCTTAAATTTTGAGAATGAGGGGGAGGATTCATTGAAACCCATAGAATGTTGAAGGTCCTAGAAAGAGTGGATGTTTCCTATGGTGATGGTGTCTAGAACCAGAGGGCTCTGCCTCAGAATAGAGAGATGCCCATTTAGAATGGATATTAAGTGGAATTTCATTTGCCAGAGGGTTTTGAATCTGAGGAATTTGTTCACAGGAGGTTGAATAGTTGGAGCAAGAAGGATCATGATGAGAAGGCAGGAGAATGGGCTTGGGAGGGAAATGGATCAGCCATGATGATGCTTCTATGTCTTATGGTCTTATGTTCTTATGGAAATACACTGAAGCCTCTCTTTTACTCTTTACATATCTGAAACAGCTTTTTGTATCCACTTTTATATTATTGGCTAGTTTACATTCATATTTTATCTTTTTGCTCCAATGAAAATACTTCTGGTTTAAAGAGCAAACATGAGGAGATGGCACATCTGAAGGCAGGTGACAACTTACTGATGATTCTCAAAGAAAGAATTACAACTAAATAATTCATTAATACCAGTTTATCTGTAACAAATTATGGTAAACAATCTCTGCAAACAGCAAAGAGGTGTGCAAAGCTGAAGCCAACTCAAGTGTCAAGGCCTGTTCAAGAGAAGTGGTCGGAATCAGAGAAGAAGCTGGAGGGAGTGGAGTGGGGAAAGTTTCCGAGCCTGTCCAACTAAATTGAGACTGAGGAGTAATCGATGGAAAGGTTGGGTACAGATGGAATTGTCGCAGCAGGGTCCAGGCCCAGAGGGAGTTTTTGTGACAGGGCTTGTGTCCTAGAGGAAGGAATGCCCCGATGTTTGGATGATTTCATCATCAAACTGGAGGTATGGGTCAGGTCTGTTCTGATTGCTGCTGTGCTCTTTGCTGCTCCAAGACTGAGGGGATGGGCCTATACAGCTGCTCCAGCCTTCATGTCTGCGGGCCCCACAACGTTTTGGCAGGTGATGAACTGAGCCTGATGCTGTGGGCTTTGTGTCCATGGACTCACTTTCCTTCTGAATGCTGTTTACTTGCTTTAATTGTTTGCACAATTTACTTCCATTGCTCTCTCTGAATATTGAATGTTTGTTCCATTTCTTCACTGGGTCTTTTTGGGTTTCTTGCTTTGTGACTGCCTCTAAGGAGACACAACTCTGTGTATAATCCGAGGGGTGATTGATAAGTTTGTGGCCTAAGGTAGAGGGAGTCAATTTTAGAAAACCTAGCACATTTATTGTACAACATAGACCCCTCCTACATTTACACACTTTGTCCAGCAGCCATAGAGCATACAGATCTTGGACCTCCAGAAAGTGTCCACAGATGGGTGAGTGATAAGTTCGTGGCCCAAGGTAGAAGGAGATGAGTTATACAGCTCCTGTTACATGCACATGCAGGGTCAACTCTTTGAGCGATTATGCAGAAAGCTTGAAGTTAATAACTCATCTCCTTCTACCCCAGGCCACAAACTTATCAATCACCCTGATGAGTTATTAACTTCAAATATTCTGCATAATCACTCAAAGAGTTGAACTGCATGTGCATGTAACGAGAGCTGTATAACTCATCTCCTTCTACCTTAGGGCATGAACTTATCAGTCACCCCTGCTGTGGACACTTTCTGGAGGTCCAAAATCCGAAAGCTCTATGAACGCTGGACTGTGTGTGTAAACGTTGGAGGGAACTATGTTGAAAAATAAATGTGCTAGGTTTTCTAAAATTGACTCCTTCTACCTTAGTCCATGAAATTATCAATCAACCCTTGAATATACTTACTTCGATCATAAATGTACTTCGAAAATTTTATTTTTTTAATTGACTGCTATTCATTCTGAAAAGCCTCCAAATCTTTTAATTTCCCAACTTTTGCAATTTTAATTGCCCTCTCTTTTGCTTTTATCCATGTACTGTGCTGTCATGTTTTATTCCCTATGTTCTATGTAAAAATATGAACAATATTTGCAAGTCAGTCTGTCAATATCTTACTTTTATGGTATAAACTTGGTAATAAAGGTGATTCAGTATATGTTCAAAACAAATTTAAGTTGGTTTGCTGATTATTTAAAATTAATTTCTGGGATATGGGCATCGCTGGTGGGTACAGTATCAATTACCCGTCCCCTGAGGGAGGGTTGGTGAACGGTGGTCTTGCACTGCTGTTGTCCTTCTGGGGAATGTGCTCTCACAGAGATCTCGGGGAGTATGTTCCTGCACTTAGGTGAAGGATCAGTGATTCATTTCAGGTCCAGATGTTTTACCAGTTGAAGGGGAATGTGCAGGTTGTGGTGTTCCTCTTACATTTGTCCTAACTTCTTTTACAGAATGCCAAGGACCCCTACCTTAACCTAGAGATCCATACACCCCAGGTTTGGAACCCCGACTTTAGTGGTCGAGCTAGTGGTTTGGGAGGTGCAGGAGCAGGTGAGTAAATAACTGAAGTGCATTTTGAAGATATTCCACACTGCAGCCGTAGTAAGGTGTTTGTGAAGGGAATAATAGAGGAATTATTCCAGTTCGTAGTAATCAAGAGGCTTGCTGTGGCAAGGATGATGTCAAACTCCTTGAGAGTTGTTGCCACTGAAGTGGAGAGTATTCAATAAGTGGAGAGTATTCAGGTAAGTGGAGAGAATTCTTATATACGTATATTTTTAATTATTTACCAAATTACATTGAACTGAGGTCCCACTCTACATCTCACCTTAATTTTCTGTTCCATTGATTTCAATGGCAAGGAAGTCAAGCTTTGGAAAAGTAAGTGAGTGGGAGGCGGCTGAATTCACTGTCACCCAGTTAAACCATCAGACCTATTTAACATTTCCTTCTCTCAGTATTCAGTTAAAATTCTCTGGGTGAGGTGGCTCAGAAAACTAAACATCACACAATTTGTGAGACAATTTGTGTTTTGGCTGCCACGACAGAAGAATACATGAGATAATGTCCCTTTTAGCACTCAAGTGTCTGACAGATATTTGAAGTAAAATCAGGTAGAACAGAAACTATGATATTTGGGTAGTGTGGTATAAAAAACAGGTGTAATCATCTTGACTCAGCTCTGGGCCGTCCCTCTCCTTAAAATAACACTTCATTTCCTCCTGGGGCAGCAGATGTTTGTTATTTTCTCACCCAGATGACTACAGATCTGAGCTGCACCAAAGCAACTTTTTTTTAAAATGATGAGGCCATTTTTATATTCAAAATTAGATTATAAAAATGTTTTCTTTCCCCATGTTAACATGGCTTATAATGGTCAATTCATTTGCACTGTATTAGATAACTCTCCCATTCCATTCTTAACTTAGTTCTAGCTAATTTATATTATAGTTAACTGATTGGCACAGGACCAACTTACGGCATCCTTTCCTCAACCAATCATCCTTCTGCATTAAGCGGAATTCAGTTGCCTTTCAGTGACCATGTTTTATATGAGTTCGCAAAGAATCTCATAAAATTATGTCAATGAATAGAAAATAAATGTCTCAATTTTCTATCGTTCATTGATAGCAAGTTGGTATATGATTGTCAGATGGCATTAGTACATCAGTATTAATTGCAATGTCCATTTCTCTCTAGTGTCAGCATCGTCATTAGGTGCCGTGTCGTATGACGTAGATGATCATGGTCTTCCATCTGTCGTTAATCTGATAAGTTCTAATGATCTCTGCCAGAAGCACTCACATCTACCTGAGGAATTGCTTTGAGAGGTTGATCATGGCCAGAAACAGCTCCTGCTTCAGCAAGAACCTGGACCCACTGCAATTTGGCTATCACCACAATAGGTCTGTGGCTGGTGCAGACTCAATGACTCTGCATGCAGACTCAGATCACCTGGACAATACCAACACCTACATCAGGATGCTGTTCATTGACTATAGCTCAGTGTTTAACACTATCATTCCAACTGTACTCACCAAAAAGCAACAGAGCTTAGGACTACATACCTTTCTCTGCAATTGGATCCTTGACTTTCTAACTGAAAAACCACAATCTGTGCAGATTGGTAATAACATCTCTTCATCATTGACAATCAGCTCTGGTACATCTCAAGCATATTTGCTTAGCCTACTGCTCTTCTCTCTCTAGACTCACAGACTGTGTGGCCAGGCATAGCTCAACTGCCATCTATACATTTGCTGATGATACAACCATTGCTGGCAGAATCTCAGATGGAGACGAGAAAATGTACAAAAACAAGATATACCAGCTAGATGTGTGATATCGCAGAAACCACCTTGCACTCAATGCTTGTAAGATGATAGAGCTGATTGTAGACTTCGGGAAGGGTAAGGTAAGGGAACATAAACAAATCCTCATAGAGGGATTTGAATTGGAGAGAGTAAGCAATTTCAATTTCCTGGGTATCAAGATCTCCCAGTATTTAACCTGGTCCCAACATATTGATTCAGCTATAAAGAAAGCAAGACAGTGGTAATATTTTATTAGGAGTTTGCGGAGATTTGATTTGTCACCTAAATCACTTAAAAACTTCTACAGCTGTACTGTGGAGAGGATTCTGAGGCTGCATCATTGTCTGTATGGGGGTGGGAGGTTTCTACTGCACAGGATTGAAAGAAGCTACAGAAAGTTGTGTAATTGGTCAGTTCCATAATGCGGACTAGCTTTCATAGTATACAAAACACCTTCAAGGAGCGGTGCCTCTGAAAGGCGGCATCCATGGTTAAGGACCCACAACACCCAGTACATGCCTTGGACTTGGATTTGAACTCAGGAGCATTCACTCCGGAGTCCAGCGCTGAAGCCATTGTATCCAATAAGCTTCCCTTAATCATTATCTGGAAGCCCCTAATAGAGAGAGCACAAAACTGACCCTCCTCTGATGGAATAAGGTCAGGCACATCAAGTGTCAATTGGTGAGCATTTTGTGTCTAGTAACCTTAATTCTGCTATTTTGTTTCTATTGTTAACTGACAATAGGATTAGTCCTAAACTTAGACAGGGCAAGTTTTGGAGGGATAAGGCTAAATCTTAACAAGTTTGATTGGGTGAGACTGTTTGCTGGAAATGGGACAAATGTCACAGGAGAAGATTTTAAAAGTGTGACATCAAGTGTCCCGAGATGGCATATTCCTGCTGGAATGCAAGGCAAGGCTGGCAAGTGTAGGGAATCTTGGCTGACCAATGATATTAGGTTCTGGTCAGGGTAAGGGAGGCATACATTTAGTCTATCAACAACAAGTGAGGCCTTCAAATTAGAATTAGAATTAGAATTTTATTTCTTACATTCATCTCACAACATGAGGGGGTGAAAAAATCTTTCTGTTGCATCCCCATCACTATGTGAAAGCAATAAGGAAGGGGAAAGTGAGACAATATTACTCAAACACTGAGATTGCATGCATAATTGTTTTGTATACATGCTTGTACAGTCAGATATGTCATCACATCAATATGTATTGATCAATCTAATGGCCTGTTGAAAGAAGCTGCCCTGGAGCCTGTCAGTTCTGGTCTGAATGCTGCTGTATATTTTGCCAGATGGAAGTGGCTGAAACAATAGACAATAGACAATAGGTGCAGAAGTAGACCATTCGGCCTTTCGAGCCTGCACCACCATTTTGAGATCATGGCTGATCAATTCCTATCAATACCCGGTTCCTGCCTTGTTCCCATATCCCTTGATTCCCCTATCCATAAGATACCTATCTAGCTCAATCTTGAAAGCATCCAGAGAACTGGCCTCCACTACCTTCCGAGGCAGTGCATTCCAGACCCCCACAACTCTCTGGGAGAAGAAGTTTTTCCTTAACTTTGTCCTAAATGACCTACCCCTTATTCTCAAACCATGCCCTCTGGTACTGGACTCTCCCAGCATCTGGAACATATTTCCTGCCTCTATCTTGTCCAATCTCTTAATAATCTTATATGTTTCAATCAGATCCCCTCTCAATCTCCTTAATTCCAGCGTGTACAAGCCCAGTCTCTCTAACCTCTCCGCGTAAGACAGTCCAGACATCCCGGGAATTAACCTCGTGAATCTACGGTGCACCTCCTCTACAGCCAGGATGTCCTTCCTTAACCCTGGAGACCAGAACTGTACACAATACTCCAGGTGTGGTCTCACCAGGGCTCTATACAAATGCAAGAGGATTTCCTTGCTCTTGTACTCAATTCCCTTTGTAATAAAGACCAACATTCCATTAGCCTTCTTCACTGCCTGCTGCACTTGCTCATTCACCTTCAGTGACTGATGACCAGTTTTCTATCCATGTCAATGCCTTCCCCCCGATGCCCTGAGCTTTGATTTTACCCACCAATCTTCTATGTGGGACCTTCATGATTAGGATGGCTTGATCCCCTGATGATTTTCCAGACCCTTTTTATGCACCTGCTAAGATAAGTGTACTGAAAGTTCACATCCATAGATGCACTGGTCTGTCTATACCACTCTGCGATTGAGGATAGTACAGTTCCCGACCAGGCGGTGACACAGCCTGTCAGGATGCTCTCAATGGTGCCCCTGTAGAAAGTCCTGAGTATTTGAGAACACATGCCTACTTTCTTCAACAGTCTGAGATAAAAGAGCTGCTATTCTGCCATTTTCACCACACAGCCGTACATACAGTCCAGATGAGATCCTCAGTGGTACATCGAGGAATTTGATACTATTCACCCTCTCAACTACAGTCCCATTGATATCAATAAGGCCTAGGCTGTCTCCAATCCTCCTGTAATCCATGATCAGCTTTTTTGTTTTTTTCAATATTGAGGGAGAGAATGTTTTCATGACACCACTGTGTCAGGGCATTGACTTCTACTCTATAGGCTGCCTCAGAATTGTTGGAAATAAGGCCTATCAATGTTGTGTGCACATTTGATCAGCAGATTGGAGGCAACACAGTTACGGCAGTATAGTCCATAGAATAGGTGGCTCAGGACACAGCACTGGGGAGCCAATGTGTTGAGGGTCAAAGAGGCAGAGGTTAGGGAACTCATCCTTACCACCTGCCAGTGATCCAACAGCAAGTCCAGGATCCAGCTGCGCAAGGCAGGGTGGAGGCCGAGGTTTCTGAGCTTCTTATCAAGCCTGGGGGAATTATTGTGTTGAATGATGAACTGCAGTCTAAGGAAGCATTCTAACACTAGCATCACTCTTCTCCATGTGAGTGAGGACAGTTTGTTGTGCTGTGGCTTTGGCATCATCTGTTGATCGGCTGTGTCGGGACGCAGTTTGTAGGGAGTCCAGTGTGGGTGGTAGCGTGCTGCAGATCTTGTCCATGACCAGTCTCTCAAAGCATTTGCTTATGATTGAGGTGAGTGTGTCAGGAGGCCAATCGTTTAGACATGATATCTTTGATTTTCTTTGGTACAGGGATGATGGTGGATGTTTTAATTCAAGTGGGCATTACACACTGGAAGAGCGAAAGTTAAAAATATCTGTGAACACACCAGACAGCTGTGTCAGGCACACATTGAGTACTCATCCTGGGATGCCGCCTGGCTAGCATCTGTCAATGCACTGGAATGGCTGACGTACCTCCGCCTAGGAGATGAACAAGGTGCAGGATGTGCTGGTGGCTCTACATGGGGGTTCTGTGTTGACCACCTCGAAACAAGCAGAAACAAGACTTAGCTTGTCCAGGAGAGAGGCTGCAATGTTGGCTGCATCGCTGTGTTTCCCTTTAAGACTGAAAGAGTGTGCAGACCTGGCCATATGCTGCGTGTGTCATTCGTGCAGATGTGTCTGGGTTTTGTCCCTGTATTGACGTTGTGCTGTCTTGATGGCTTACCAATGTAAGTCATAGTGACATTTCATGAGTTCCTGATGGTTTCTAGAGACAAAGGCTTTGCCTCACGTAATAATACAGCACACAAGGAACTATCAATTCAAGGTTTCCGGTTTGGGAAGGCCCATAGCGATTTTTGGGGAGCAACATCCACAATGCACTTCCGGATGAAACCTGTGACCATTTCCACTTGGAGACATCCTCAACTCAGTACACATCCCCGCCAACGTCATCAAAGCAATCCAGTAACGTGCAATCTGATTGGTCGGACCAGTAGTACATGGTTTCCTCTGTGACTAAGGATCAGCAAATGTTTTTCAATTCTGTTAAGTGTGAAGTGTCGAATTTAGGGATGTCAAAACAGGTAGGACTTATACAGTAAATGGACAGACACTTCAGAGCTATGATAGAGGACCTGGATGTACATGTACATAGTTTACTAGAACCGACATTACAACAGGACAAGGTGGTGTTAGAAAGCATTTGGCATGCTGGTCTTTAATCAGGACACTGTATAGGAGTTCGAACATTATGTTGCAGTAGTGCAAAACGTTTTTGAAACTGCACTTGGAGTGTTGTGTACAGTTTTGTTTATTGTTATAGAAGAGACAGCATTAAATTGGAAAGAGTGCAGAGAAGATTTATAAGGATGCAACTGGGACTCCAGTTTTCAATTTATTAGGACAGGATGTGTAGGACTGGGACATAATTCCTTGAGACATATCAGTATGGGAAGTGGCTATATAGAGCTGAATGAGAGTCTATTGAAGTACTGTGACCACTGATATACAGACTGACGAGCTTACACAGCACGTCTGATCATCAGCTATAGCACCAGCCACGCCCCTCCCCCCACTTTGTGGATTCTGCATGTGTTTCCATGAAAAATGGAATATGAGCCATCTAATCCATTGTTGTTGGAATGGAGCTGTTCAACATCCATCCTGGAATGGACGTGGTTCAGACACCACAAAGATATGTCTGGAGTGACAAGTGGATTTTTCTACATTTTTTTGTGAAATTTTTCTACATTTCTACATTTTTTGCACACAGTTCATGCACCAACATCAGTACCAAGCATCTTATGTTCTAATCTCATCGATGAAGATTTGCATACTACTCCTTCAAACTCATCTCCCGATACCTCATATACAGACTTGTCCTCTGTGAAACTGGCACTTCGGTTACCCGCCACTTCTATTGTGGCTACAGGACATGCAGTTCCAAGCAAATCTGTATGATACAGAAAGTGACCATTTATATTCTGGCTGGTGTGAGAGTCAAATCAAGTCACCAGATGATTTGGCCAGATGGGAGCAGATGATTATATGAAATGAAGTGATCAAAGTTTGGAACATTGTCATTGCGAGATAAAGATGAGGTGCCTGTACATGCCATCCAGTGTTCAACACTGTTCTGCATCATTGAATACTAGATTCATATTTGAAAGTACATTTCATTTCAAAGTAAGCATATGATACCATATAAAGTTCAAAGTTCATTTATTATCAAAACATGTACACAAAACTAAGACTACCTTCACTTCATTTTCTTGCTGGTGTTTATTGGGAAAAAAAACAAATACCGCAGAAGTTTATGAAAATCACATAAACAAAAACAGACAAACAACAGTTGCACAAAGGAGGATAAGCAAATCAAATTAAAATAAAATTGAGATTATGAGTTATGAAGAGTCCTTGAAAGTGAGTTGGATTTGTACCTCCTGCCTGATGGTAGTCATCAATAGAAGGCAGAACTTGGAAGGTCCACATCTTTGATGATGAATACTGCTATTGGTGGCAGCCTTCCAAGTAAATGTACACCACGTTCTCTACTCCTGGGCATCGGTGGTTTCATATCATGCTGTGATGCAGCCACTTACAATGCTCCCCACTGTGCATCTATACAAGTTTGACAATGTTTTTGTTGACATGCCAAATGTGTGCAAACTAAGACTACCTTAATTTCATTTTCTTGCTGGTGGTCACTGGAAATAAAACAAATACAGGAGAAGTTTATGAAAAATTACATAAACAAACAACAGTTGTACAAAGGAGGATAAACAATGCAAATTAAAATAAGATTGAGAATATGAGTTTTTAAGAGTCTTTGAAAATGAGTTTATCAGTCATTGAATCAGTAGGGTTCTTGAGACTGGTGGTGTTGGATTTGTACCTCCTGCCTTATGGTAGTCATGAAAAGAAGGCAGAGACTGAGACGTCCACATCTTTGATGATGTATATTGCTATTGGTGACAGCCTTCCAAGTAAATGTGCACCACATTCATATCATGCTGTGATGCAACCACATGCTCCCTACTGTGCATCTATACAAGTTTGACAATGATTTTGGTGATATGGCAAATGTGTGCAGACTTCCAAGAAAGTAGAAGTGCTATTGTATCTTCTTTGTAATGAGTCTCATGGACTAGTCCCTGCACAATTCTACCAATATGATACCAGCATGGAATTTAAAGCTACGGACTCATCCCACCTCTATTCTTGTGCTCATAAACCTCTGGTTTCTTCCCCCTGTAGATGATAATCAAATCTTGGCTTTTCTGACGATGAGGGAGAGGTTATTGTGCCACCATCAGATTTTCAAATTATCTCATATGCCAATTAATCACCTCTTTTGTTTTGACCCACAATATTGATGTCATCAACAATTTTAAAAAGCAGGGGACTAAGCACACAGTTTTATGGTGCTCATGTGCTGATGGTGACTGTGAGTGTTGCAAATATACGTACTAAATGAAGATAAGAAATAGATGGGCCATTTAGATAGGGAGGTCCCAAGGCCCAGGTCTTGGAGATTAGTGTTGTCATTTGAGGGGATGGTGATGTTGAATGTTGTGGTCAATGAACAAAATCCTCACAAACACTCCTTCAGTATACAGGTGTTCCAGAGATGAGTGAAAACCCAATGTAATAGCATTTTCTGTTGAACTGTTGTGATGGTAGTTCAAATTGAGTGGATCCTGTTTGTTCCTCAGCTAGGTGGTGATAATGCTTAATGAATAACCTCTTGAATCACTTCATCATGTGGATGTAAGCATAAATGGAAGATAGTCATTTAGGCAGGATACCATGTCTTTCTTGCACACTTGTATAAATGATGTCTAAAAGTCACAGTATGCCAAAAACAGAAGGTTGAAAATTTCCATGAACACTCCAGCCAGTTGATCACCATAGTATTCAGCCAGTTAAGTCAAGTCAAGTCAGTCAAGTCACTTATTATTGTCTTTTCGACCATAACTGCTCGTACAGTACATAGTAAAAATGAGACAACGTTTTTCCAGGACCATGGTGTTACATGACACAGTACAAAAACTAGACTGAACTACGTAAGTAACAACACAGAAAAAAAAAACTACACTAGACTACAGACCTACTCAGGACTGCATAAAGTGCACAAAACAGTGCAGACAATTCAAAAAATAATTAACAGGACAATAGGGCAGTAAGGTGTCAGACCAGGCTCTGGGTATTGAGGAGTCTGATAGCTTGGGGGAAGGAAACTGTTGCATAGTCTGGTTGTGAGAGCCCAAATGCTTCGGTGCCTTTTCCCAGACAGCAGGAGGGAGAAGAGTTTTACGAGGGGTTTGGATAATGCTGATTGCTTTATGATGCAGCGTGTGGTGTAAATATCCGCAATGGTGGGAAGAGAGACCCCGATGATCGTCTCAGCTGACCTCACTATCCGCTGCAGGGTCTTGCGATCCGCGATGGTGCAATTTTTGAACCAGGCAGTAATGCAGCTGCTCAGGATGCTCTCAATACAACCCCTGTAGAATGTGATGAGGATGGGGGGTGTGAGATGGACTTTCCTCAGCCTTCACAGAAAGTAGAGACACTGCTGGACTTTCTTTGCAATGGAGCTAGTGTTGAGGGACTGGTGAGATTCTCCGCCAGGTGAACACCAAGAAATTTGTTGCTCTTAACGATCTCTACTGAAGAGCTGTTGATGTTCAGCCCTCCTGAAGTCAACAACCATCTCTTTTGTTTTGTTCACATTCAGAGACAGGTAGTTGGCTCTGCATCACTCCATTAGACGCTGCACCTCCTCTCTGTAAGCTGACTCATCGTTCTTGCTGATAAGACCCACCACGGTCGTGTCATCGGCAAACTTGATGATGTGGTTCGAGCTGTGTGTTGCAGCACAGTCATCGGTCAGCAGAGGGAAAAGCAGTGGGCTGAGCACATAGCCCTGGTGGGCCCCCATGCTCAGTATGATGGTGTTGGAGATGCTGCTCCCGATCTGGACTGACTGAGGTCTCCCAGTCAGGAAGTCTAGGATCCAGTTGCAGAGGGAGGTGTTCAGGCCCAGTAGGCTCAGCTTTACAATCAGTTTCTGAGTGAGTTTCTAATATATGAAATAAAATTAAAGTGACGTTAATACTCAGTGGAACCAGAAAGAGTTAGTTTTATGTCAATGATCCTTGAAAGGAAAAATAATAAAAATGTCTGAAAATGGTGAAACAATACGCTCCAGCATTTTCAGTTTTATTACAAATTTCCTGCATCTCCTTCATGTGTATTTTAAATTGGTGGATGCAGTGGGTGAGGTGTGAAATGGTGAAGAAAACAGAGATGAACTATGAATCACTTCCTGTACAAATGTTCCATCTGCACACACAGGTTGGGTGAAATGTGTCATTAATTATTCTGAGAAATCTTCCTTAAATTTGCCATGTCCATCTTGATAGTTCCCCATTTAGCCAAGGACCATTCTGGTCCAATCCATTTGACTGGATTAACTCCAAACACTCCTGAAGCTAACACTCCATTTCAGTAAGATACACCAGCGGATTTCACTAATACCAAGCAGTGGAAGATTAATGCTGCTAAGGTAGTGAGGCACCTCCTTAAACCACTGCAGTCATTGCAGGTACGAGCAGGTGTGTCTGAATAAAGATTTCCTGGATTCTGACCAGGCAAAGAAATATTTTCAGCTCGTGCTCATCTTTCTAAGCACCTTTTGCCTGGTTTTGGCTTTAATCACAATTCACTCCGAGCTTCTCTCTGAGGCAGAACTTTCTGTCCTCAGTCAGGGCCTCACCTCAGTATCCCTGCGCCTGCACATCAGTGAGTTCCACACCTCCATGATGTCGAGCTTTTTTTCCGTCGCCTTCGCCTCCGTGCCTTCTTCTTTGACAAAGACTCTCCAGCCTGCACTGGTGACCCCTTTCTTCCATCTCCAACACACATCATCTTCCTGAACACCCTGCTCTGGATCACGTTATTGCTAACTGTTGATAGGACATCAACCATTTCGTATTTAACCCTCCACTCCTCAATTCTAACCTCACACCCTTTCAATGTACTGCTCCCTACTCTCTCCGCACAAATCCCAACATCATCAAACAGGTAGATAAAGGGTGGGAGGGTGATGCTGTAGATGTCTGGCCAACTGATCTCTACCCTCGTTAGTCCAGGCGCCACTCACAGACACTTCCTTTCACTTATCCTTCAAACTGGACCCTGCGACAGAGCACCAGGATAAGGATATTGTCCTAATCGACTCCAGGGATCTCCCATCCATGGCCACCATCCTCATAATTACCTTACACTGCACCTCCAGTTTGTAACTTCTACCTGTGTTCCATAAATCTGACTGTCGAGGTAGACCCATTGTTTCAGCCTACTCATGCTCACTGAACTTGTATCTGCATATCTCAACTCTGTATTCTGTCCCCTAGTTCAGTTTCTTTATAACTACATTAGTGACACTTCACACACTCTTGATCTTTGCAAAGACATTGAGCTCCATGGCTCAGAGCACCCCAACTATCCACCTCCACAGCAGTGATGCAGTTCCTCTTATCCGTGCCTTCCACAACTCCACGTCCAGCACATATTTCTCTGTAAATTACACCATATCCAGTGTGATCAAACCAAGCAGATGTTTCCCTCCACATGCACCCCCTCCCCCCCAACTTTCCACTTTCCACAGGAATTGCTCCCTGCATGACTCCCTTGTCTACTCATTCATCCCTACTGATCTCCCTCCTGGTACTTACTCTTGTAAGCGGAACAAGTGCCACACCTGCCCCTACACATCCTCCCTCATGGCCATTCAAGGCCCCGAACAATCTATAATGGTGTGGTAACACTTTACATACAAGTTTGTTGGGGTCTTCCACTGTATTCAGTGCTCCGAGTGTAGCCTTCTGCATGCCAATGAGACCCGACGTAGATTGCAAGGCTGCTTAACTAAGCACCTTTACACCGTCTGCCAGAAAATGGTTGATCTCCCAGTGGCCACCCATTTCAATTCTCCTTCCCATTCCCACCGAGCAAGTCAGTCCATGGCCTTCTCCACTGCCACATTGAGGCCATATTCAGGTTGGCAGAACAGCACATTTAGTCCATCTGATTAGCCTCCAACCTGACAGAACAAACATCAATTTCTCTAACCTCTGTTACTTGCCTTCTTCCTCGCCTTCACCTTTCCACATTCCAACTTCTGGCTCTCAACATCTTCTGACATGCCCATCACCTCCCTCTAGTGCTAAACCCCTTCTTGTATATTTTGTCCTCTCCAATCAGAATCAATGGTTCAATAGTTCCAGTTAATATCAGAGAATGTATACAACCTGAAATTCTTCCTCTTCGCAGTTATCCATGAAACAGAAGAAAATCCGCAAAGAATGTATGACAGGAAAACATTAGAACCACATGTATACCTCCCACACACATGCAGCTGCAAAAGCATGAACCCTTGCATCACCTGCCTCAGCAAAATCATCAGACTCCACACCACCTGCCAAGCAAGCCATCACAAAGCCCCCAATGCGACCATGATCCACAGTGCATCAGGAAACTATTGTTCATCCCAATACATCAACATCCACAGGGAGGGGGAGGCGGAGGGGGAGAGGGAGAGGGACCGGGACCAATAGCTCGCTGTTTTGATGTTACAGTCCACAGGCCCCTTTCCCTGGCCCTATATCTCTTTGTCAAATCAACTTTCAGCTCTTTTCCTTCTCCCCCTATCCTGGATTCACCAATCACCTGTCAGCTTGAACTTCTTCCACCGTTCCCCTAACTTCTTTTCTGACTTCTCCCTTTGTCTTCTAGTTCCAATGAAGGCTCTCGGTCCAAAATATTGACTGTTTACTCGTTTCCATTGATGCTGCCTGATCTGCTGAGTTGCTCCAACATTTTGTTTGTGTTGCTTTGGATTTACAGCATCTGCAGATTTTCTTGTGTCTGTCTGGCCTGACACAAAATGGGGAGATACCTATTATACCGAGTACTGTCCCATCAGAAGGAAACTGATTATCAGCACAAGCATGGAAGTGCTTGTCGCCAAACCCCGTAAATAATGTACTGGTGCCTGGAGTGGAATGTGTACAAATGTGGTCATGAGAAATGTGATAGAAATATGGACTAATTGATGAGTTCCAGAGGTGAGGCTAGAGTGACAGGCATTAACGTTAAAGCAGAATTTACTGAGCGGCATCTTGGATGGTTCTGAAAATTCTGTTGATTTTAAGTAAACAAGAACTTTCCAAAGCTTGGCCTTGGAATCTCTCTTGCTGCTCAGAAATGCCCTCTGTCCAGGTGGGAGCTTTGGCTCTTTGAAATTAAATGTTACAAAGTTTGGATTATGCGATGGTAGTGAGTCAAGTGGGGTATTTTTCACTTTCCATCTTTTTTTCAATAGTGCACTTCCCTGGGTATGGGGCCTTGCTCATTCTCTCCTGTTTGTTGTACAATATCTTCTCATTTTTATAGATGTAATATTGGGTTCTGCATTCACAAGTTGTATTGTAATCTGTTTCATGCATCAACATTAAGACTCATAACTAACAATGGTTGTGTCCACGAAATACCTCTTTGTTAAGAGGGGAAGGAATTCTATCAATAAGAATTAGTTTGCTAGAATCGTCTAGATCAAGGTTTTCCGACCGGGGTTCTGTGAGAGGTCACTCAGGTTCTGCAAGATATGGTAATAAATGAAAAATAAACCATCGTTTTTTGAACCACGTGACGCGCGATGCTGGTATTAAATTTGTATCTCAATAAAGCTCGAGAGACTACCTTCTTATAGTCGCAATAGATTACTGCGCACCCTTCTGCAGGAGTTTGAGACCCAGTTGCCAAAGGGAAGGCACCTAAGTACTGCCCCCATCTGACAAGCGGACCCACTCTCTCCAGTTACAGCTGTATATTTATGCATACTAAGCCCCATACCTTACTGTTGCATGATGTCATTTGAACTGGTACGCCTACCAAGTCTGTTGGTGCGAAACTTAGTCACAGTTAAGAGAGTCTGCTAGATCAAGGCTTAATTACAGATTGACTTGCTGTCCAGTCCATATCAGTGATTCCCTTTGCTAGGCCCTGACTTAATTACAAATGGAAATTCACTTCTGTCCTTATCGGTGAGTCCTTCTCTCCCTACTCATGTGAGGGTACAATGTTCAATGTTATCAAACTCTCTATGTCTCTCTGCAAACCAAGGAAGAACCAGTATAAGCTGGTTTTAGCTAACTGCTGAAGACAGAGTTTAGTTCAGTTCAAAAATTCCTATTCAGTCCCAATTATTCTTTTAGCAGAGGTTACATAGGTTCAAAATGATTTTTTATATCCCCAATTCCTCATTCCCTCCATTTTTATCATTTCATGATAACCCTCAGGGCCCAAAGGTTACAATCAGATCCTACAGGTGAAGCATCTAGCCACCAGTGGCCACAAGCATCACAATACAAGAATGTCAGCAATTCCAATAAGTACACTACTTCCATAATGCAATAGCATGGCACTGATATCCCCGAAGAAGCTCCCAAATGACCACAATCCTGTCCTGCTGCCAAACCCATGCAACCTCTGTACTACCTTATGCTTTTGTATTTTCTGGGTTATTTGCTCAGAAAGGGGCGATACGTTACTAGATTCATCGGGTACATAAGTACAGCATTCTTTCCCTATATTGGTGTGTGTTCCTACTTTTTCTGCCAGAATGAAATCAAGGGCCATCCGGCTCTGTATGACTGTTTGCTGGATTGCAATCATTTCAATGGATATTTCTTGGGCCTGTGTTTCTGTCAGGGCCTGTGCAGTACTGTGGCCAGCTCCTCAAGTGCTGTAGCCAAATTGATTATCTCTCATGAATTCCTGGCTATTCTATAAGAGGGAAAAGCGATCATCAAAAATCGCTCAGTCTGTTATGCCTCTCCACTGCATGTTCCAATGAAGCTGATTCTGCAGCTGGGCCATGACTGTCAGATGGGGTACTAAATATGCTAGGTAACAACAGCTGGTCCACTCTTTGCTGGGACTTAGCGGATACCATCTGCTGGCAGTTTCCCTTGGGAGTCATATATAGGCCCAATTTCCACACCCCGTAGGTGCCATTTACTGGTCGGGGAGGGTCTGCAGTGGTATAGGTGGCACAGCTGTTATTTCCCAGAAAAAATGCATCTTGCCCTCCCTGGATGTTACAATAACAGGTAACATTTACTACTCCACTGCTACACACCAACAAGTATGACCAGGATGCATGTTTCCCAGTATATGAGGTTCTGTTTAGTGGGGCTCAGATACCATCCCTCAAAACACTGACAGCCAGTCATGTCTGACTGGACTACAGTTCCACGTCACAGTACTCCGGGTGTTATTTGTGAAAGCCCAGGCTGAGAGTTTCTCTGTTCTACCTGCCTGGCATAGGTGTGACAGAGAGACAGAAAGGTGTTGACATGGGGTACCCCAGATGCTGGGTTGAGCCTTCTCAAAGGCATAAGCACAGACACCACCATCAACCAATACATTTTCCTTTATTCCGAAAGAGTTCTACTCAGTTCCTTCAGTAACATGTTTGCAGTCTGTTCGATATATCCACTGAGATTGCCCTTTCAGTTACACAGTCATGGGAGTGGTCAGTAACACCTGATAAGGTCCTCTCCACCAAGGTCCAAGTTTCCCTCAATCCCAGTTTTTGATCAGGACAAAACCCCCAGGTTCTACGGTGGGATAGTCACTCCTCTCTGTGGGGTAGTTCTCTTCCCTGTAAGCCTGTCGTACCTGTGAATGTAATGCTTGGAGAATTTTGGTTAGTTGGCACATATAGAACCATAGAATATTACAGCACAGAAACAGGACTTTGGCCATTCTTGGCTGTGCCAAACCATTTTTCTGCCTAGTTCCACTGATCTGCACCTGGACCATATCCCTCCATACCCGTCTCATCCATGTACCTCTCCAAGTTTTTCTTAAATGTTAAAAGTGAGCCCGCATTTACCACTTCATCTGGCAGCTCATTCCACACTCCCACCACTCTCTGTGTGAAGAACCCCCCCCCCAATGTTCCCTTTAAACTTTCCCCCCTTCACCCCTAACCAATGCCCTCTGTTTTTTTTTCTCACCTAACCTCAGTGGAAAAAGCCTGCTTGCATTCATTCTGTCTATACACATCATAATTTTATATACCTCTATCAAAACTCCCTTTTTAAATCTTTTTATTAATTTTAAACAAACATAAATGAAACATCAATTACAAAGAGCTTGAGAGTACAAAATTAATAGGTTAAGGTACAAATTCAAATAGTTGATAATCCAGATATAATAACCTCCCAAAATCATAGTGGTTACAGAAAATTGTAAAAATAAGAAAACCCCCCATAAAAAAACAAAAAAACTAACTTTATCAACATGGGCCATTGCATTATATCAAATACACACAGTAGCATCAATAACTCCGCACCTCTATCCAAATAATTAAAGATGATAAGAATATGGTTTAGTAAAAACAAACACGAGGAAATCTGCAGATGCTGGAAATTCAAACAACACAGACAATATGCTGGTGGAACACAGCAGGCCAGGCAGCATCTATAAGGAGAAGCACTATCGACGTTTCGGGCCGAGACCCTTCATCAGGGCTAACTGAAAGCAAAGATACTAAGAGATTTGAAAGTAGTGAGGGGTGGGGGAAATGCGAAATGATAGGAGAAGACCGGAGGGGGTGGGATGAAGTTAAGAGCTGGAAAGGTGATCGGCAAAAGTGATACAAAGCTGGAGAAGGGAAAGGATCATGGGACGGGAGGCCTCGGGAGAAAGAAAGGGGAGGGAGCACCAGAGGGAGATGGAGAATAGGCAGAGTGATGGGGAGGGAGAGAGGGGGAGGGGGAGAGGGAGAGGGAGAGGGAGAGGGAGAGGGAGAGGGAGAGGGAGAGGGAGAGGGAGAGGGAGAGGGAGAGGGAGAGGGAGAGGGAGAGGGAGAGGGAGAGGGAGAGGGAGAGGGAGAGGGAGAGGGAGAGGGAGAGGGAGAGGGAGAGAGAGAGAGAGAGAGAGAGAGAGAGAGAGAGAGAGAGAGAGCTCTCCGCTCCCTCCGCACCAATCCCAACCTCACTATAAAACCCGATGATAAGGGGGGAGCAGGTGTTGTCTGATATACTGACCTCTACCTGGCCGAGGCACAACGACAACTCTCTGATACATCCTCTTATTTACCCCTTGATCATGACCCCACTAAGGAGCACCAGGCCACTGTCTCCTATACTAGCGGTTCCCAAACTTTTCTATGCCCCACACCCCTAGAAAATGTTTGACTAATGTACACAACCCCTATAAAAGTAATATCACATTTGAAGATGAAGTCTATTTTCTAATTTTTGAACCTCAAATTGAACCACATACAATACTGCGGGTGAACAAATTGAACTTAAAAAAATAAGCTTTTAACTCAGTGCATAAAATGCAAATATAAATTGAGCAATTAGATTCTAATTTATTCAGAAA
This sequence comes from Hemitrygon akajei, assembly GCF_048418815.1. Taxonomy (NCBI): domain Eukaryota; kingdom Metazoa; phylum Chordata; class Chondrichthyes; order Myliobatiformes; family Dasyatidae; genus Hemitrygon; species Hemitrygon akajei. The sequence continues at coordinate 44,377,109 of NC_133139.1, forward strand.
AAAATTGTAAACAGTAAAATCAATCCCAATTGTGAACATAGAATTCAATGACTTCTTTTCATGATTTTGTCAAAAGGTGGAACGTTCTTGCTGATTGTGATCTGCCTGTGGATTCAGGCGATTCCTAGATTTGGTCCTGATTGACAAAAGAGAACTGAATCCAGATTCACACAAGTATGTTGTTGCAAATGGAATGAGGACAAGAAGTGCTATTCCACCAAGTCTTGGGATCATATCCAGTGCTGCACACCAAAACTCCTCCAAAGTCTTGCTTTCAAATTGCATTTGAAGAGCTCGATTTGTCCGCAAATCAATGAGACCTTCCTTCAGCTCTTCATCATCTGACATTTTCTCCAATTTGTAGGAATATGGATTCATGATCCATTCTTCTGAAATCTTCAGGTCTCCAGCAGCAAAATATCCATCAAATGATTCTGACAGCATTTCCAAATGAGCCACAATTTCTTCATGCACAGTAGGAGTTGTGGATCCAGCATCATCAACCATCTCTTCTAATGAAGGAAAATTTGAGAGACTGCCTCTTTCCATCCTCCAACGCCAAAGACGTAACTTTTCTTTGAAGGCATTCAACTTTTCACAAGCCTTCGATATGCTTATCCCTTTTCCTTGAAGGGAAACACTCAGGTCATTCATACGAATGAAATTGTCAGCTAAGTAAGCCGGCATTTGGGCGAATTCTTGTGATTCCATTGCCCCAACCAGATCACATTCATGCTCCTCCAGAAAAAACATTGATTTCTTCCCGCAGTTCAAAGAAATGGGTTAATGCTTATCCTCGTGACAACCAACGGACTTCTGACTAAGTCAGTGATGACCGCTTTACTCAACCAGACACGCCTATAGCAAAATATCGCGAGAAATACGCTTTCGAATATTATATTACGATATTATCTGCGGTTACTCCAAGATAAATTGTCGGGTGGAAATGCTACGGGGACGCGACGCAACTTATTTGGCTACTCTCTACTGAACTTACACACCTATTTCCGATGATTACCGGAGATAAGAACTCCCATCACACGATTCAAAGTCCTCGCTGCTAACCATGATACCTCCTCAACTAACACAATTCAAAATTATCAACGATTCAAGAAAAAAACCTTTTAAGAGAAAAAAAACCTTTGAAATTCAAAAACTTTTTTAATCCATTAAGACAAATACGAATGAATGACCAGCTGCTTTTTATCAAAATGCGGCTTTTTAAAATTTTATAATTGAATAATTTACCTACTGTCTGCGAGTTTAGTTTTAACGCGAAGTCGTTACTCGATGGTTGATTTGGAATGTGTAAAGATTTTGGTATTATGAGATGATTTTTAACTCTGAGATGTAACCTTCTAGCTAACATTGATGAGACTCCTCAACTCTGAGGTGTAACTCAGAGGTAACACTGATGAGAATCCTCAAACCTGACTCGGGCAGCGGGAGACTGGAATCTGCTTGGGACAAACTTTACCTCTTGTCACCCCCGCGCTCCTCAGTCCTTCGATTATATATGGGGAAGTCAGTGGCAACGAGGGAGGCGTTTGATTGGCTGGACAAAGAGGGGATAAGTACGGGATTGGCCGAGTGAATTCAAGTGATGGAGGGAGGCACGGTGCGTGTGAGCAGAGGCGATAGGTAAGCTGAGAGGCCCCGAAGGGTGAAATATTTAATGAACTCTCGCGATCGTGAATTTATGAATGAAACAGTATACAATTATTATGTCAGATGTTGATTATAAAAGCAATACTCTGACAACCAGTTACTTACTTTACTTATATGTTAATTCTGTTATTCTCTCCTTTTGATTAAATAAACAACGAGACCACTGTCTAAGCAACACAGCCACTTCTCAAGGCACAGTGGCAGCTGGCTGAGTGATGACTCGTAACTTGTCACTCAAGGACAAAAGCCACTCTTTGTCGCATCCCCTGAAATTCCATTTCGCACTCCCTGGGGGTGTGGGCACCCCAGGTTGGGAACCCCTGATCTAATCCATTGTTGTTGGAATGGAGCTGTTCAACCTCCATCCTAGAATGGACGTGGCTCAGACACCACAAAGATATGTCTGGAGTGACAAGTGGATTTTTCCATCTTTTTTTTGACTTGTGCACACAGTCCATGCACCAACCTCTGCATCAAGCATCTTATGTTCTAATCTCATCAACAAAGATCTGCATGCTACTCCTTCAAAGTCATGTCCGGATGCCTCATGTGCAGACTTGTCCTCTGTGAAACTGGCACTTGGGTTACCCGCCACTTTTATTGTGGCTGTACGACATGCAGCTCCGAGCAAATATGTATGATACAGAAAATGACTATTCGTATTCTGGTTGTTGTGAGAGTCAAATCAATACACCAGATGATTTTGCAAGATGGGAGCAGATGATTATATGAAATGAAGTGATAAAAGTTTGGAATATCTTCATTGCCAGATAAAGATGAGGTGCTTTTACATACCATCCAGTGTACAACAGTCTTCTGTGTTATTGAATACTAGATTCATATTTGAAAGTACATTTAATTTCAAAGTATGCATATGTTACCACATAAAGTTCAAAGTTCATTTATTATCAAAATATGTGCACAAAACTAAGACTATCTTAACATCATTTCCTTGCTGGGGTTCATTGGAATAAAAGAAATACAGGAGAAATTTATGAAAAATTCTATAAACGAAAACATGCAAACAACAGTTGTAGAAAGGAGGATAAGCAATCCAAATTAAAATAAAAATGAGAATATGAGTTTTTAAGAGTCCTTGAAAGTGAGTTTATAAGTCATTGAATCAGTTGGGTTCCTGAAACTGGTGGTGTTGGATATGTACCTCCTGCCTGATGGTAGTCATAAAAAGAAGGCAGAGCCTGAAAGGTCCACATCTTTGATGATAAATATTGTTATTGCTGGCAGCCTTCCAAGTCAAAGTACACCACATTCTGTACTCTACTCCTGGGCATTGGTGTTTCCATACCATGCTGTGATGCAACCACTTACAATGCTCTCCACTGTGCATCTATAGAAGTTTTACGAAGGTTTTGGTGATATTCCAAATGTGTGGAAACTTCCAAGAAAGTAGATGTGCTATTGAATCTTCTTTGTAATGAGTCTCATGTACTAGTCCCTGCAAAATTCTACTGATATGTTACCAGCATGGAATATAAAGCTACGGACCCATCCCACCTCTGTTCCTGTGCTCATGAACTTCTGGTTTTTTCCTCCTGTAGATGATAATCAGCTCTTTGGCTTTTCTGACAATGAGAGAGAGGTTGTTGTGGCACCACTCAGATTTTCAATTTATCTCATATGCCAATTTATCACCACTTTTCTTTTGACCCGCATTACTGATGTGATCAACAATTTTAAAAAAGCAAGGGACTAAGCACACAGTTTTATGGTGCTCATGTGCTGATGGTGACTGTGAGTGTTGCCAATGTACATACTGAATGGGATCTGCCAGTTAAGAAATGGATAGCCAGTTAGATCAGGAGGTACTGAGGCCCATGTCTTGGAGATTAGTGATGACATTTGAGGGGATGATGGTGTTGAATGCTGAGCTGTGGTCAAGGAATGACATCCTCACGAACAGTCCTTCAATATACAGGTGTTCCAGAGATGAGTGAAAGGCCAATGAAATAGCATTTACTATTGAACTGTTGTGTTGGTAGGTCAAGTGAAGTGGATCCTGTTTATTCCTCAGGTAGGAGGTGATATGCTTCATGAATAACCTCTTGAATCACTTCATCACTGTGAATGTAAGCATAAATGGAAGATAGTCATTGAGGCAGGATACAATGTCCTTCTTGCACACTTGTATAAATCATATCTAAAAGTCACAGTATGCTGAAAGCAGAAGGTTGAAAATGTCCATGAACACTCCAGCCAGTTGATCACCAGAGTATTCAGCCAGTTAAGCCATCTGGACCAGATAATTTCTTTGGATTTACTCTCCTATAGCATTGCTCAGCTTAGCCTGAGAAACGGAGATGGCAGGGTCATTGGGTCTGTGGGGATTTGTGAAGATACCTTCATGTTCTGCCAGTCAAAGTGAACAGAAATGGAATTGAATTCTGATGGAATATGAAAAGTTACTGGTCTTTGCTCTTTTGGTTCAGCTTGCTGTCTGGGAGTTCCATAGCATAATGTACAAAATCAATTCTGTTTGCTCTGCTGTAGCAAGGATATGGAGACTATGGATAGGAATGGAGGATGTTCATCAGGATGCTGCCTGGATTACAGGGTAGGAAATATAAGGAATGCTTGGATAAAATAGGTTTGTTTCATTAGAACAGCAGAGGCTATGGAGAGAGCATATAGAAGTTTATAATTTCAAGATATAGCATAAATACACTGGAAAGCCAATATAATTTTCCTAGGGGTTGAAATGTCCTGCTCTGAACACCGTGTATTTTGTTTTATTTTGAGATTCTGGCCCAATGAGCCTCACTGCCCAATTACTCCCATGTGACCAATTTACCTGCTATCCTGTATGTCTTTGGAAAGTGTGAGGAAACTGGACCACCTGGTGGTCATGCAGCGAGTTACAAATTCATGACAGAATGGCAGAATTTAACCCAGGTCACTGGCATTATAATTGCATTACACAACTTCTGTGTGGGTGAGGGGGAAGTTTCAAAAGAGAGATGCAGAAAAGTTGCTTTGATGCAGAGATGTTGTGTCTGGAATCTGCTGCCAAAATTGAACGTGGAAGAAGATATGACATTTAAGAGGCTCTGAGATGGGCAAATGAGTTTGCAAAGATATGAGACACAAGACTAAGTGCAGGGGGAAACAATTAGGTGTCATTAACTTAATTAGATCAGCCAAAGGGCCTGTTGCTGTGCTGTATTTTTCTATGTTCTATCACATCTTCCACTCACAGTAATGTGTCATCATATCGTTCATGACTCTGCACTCTTGAGGTCTACCAATAGCTGCATCCACCAGACAACTCCTTTGTAAGAGGGGAAGACGTGACATTTGGCTCATCACTGCAAAATGAACAGAATCTTTGCCGCCATGTGATAAATCAATAAAATTGTATGCCACATGCTGTTGATACTGAAACATGATAATGGAATTGATGCACAAATTTATGACTCTATAGCTCTTTTTCCAGTGCTACCCAAATAAACCAATAAATTTTAATGATATTTTCAGTAACTTCAGATGTATACATCTATTACATGACTCTCTTCACATTTCTTCTCCATTTTACTGCATCCGCTTCCAACTAAACACAACCTGGTCTCAACTTGAACACAGTATATTGCAAAAGAATAAAAAGCTTTTGACTTCATACCTATAACCTTAGAATGTCTCTGCAACCTGGATCAAACCGTTGAAACCGTGTGGTGACTTGCGTACTTCAAGGACTGCACCAGGCCATGCCAAATCAGGGCCACCCATGTTGGAACCGATGCTTGGTTAAAATGGATACACTCTGGGTCACGAACAGAGAGATTCGCCTTACAAAATAGCAACCTCAGAGGGAACAATGTAGATATTAAATGTAAAGCAAACCATTTATAGTCACTGGAGGCTGGATATATAAAATAAAATTAAAGTGACATTAACACTCAGGAATTTAGTTCATATCATAGGAACCAGGAAGAGTTAGTTTTATGTCAATGATCCTTGAAAGGAAAAAGAATGAAAATGTCTGAAAATTGTGAAAGAATGGTGAAAGATGGTGAAAGAAAGAATAAACTCCAGCATTACAAAATTCCCTGCATCTACATCATGTGTATTTTAAATTGGTGGGTGCAGTGTGTGAGGTGTGAAATGGTGAAGAAAACAGAGATGAACTGAGAATCACTTCCATCTGCACATTCAGGTGAAATGTGTCATTAATTATTTTGAGAAATCTTCCTTAAATTTGCCATATCCATCTTGATAGTTCCCCATTTACCCAAGGAACATTTTAGTAGAAATCCATTTGTCCATATTAACTCTAAGCACTCTTGAAGCTAAGGCTCCAATTCAATAAGTTATACCAGCAGATTCCACATATACCAAGCAGTGGAAGATGAATGCTGCTAAGGTAGTTTAACCTCGTTAAACCACTGCAGTCCTTTTCGGGTACGAGCAGATGTATCTGAGTTAAAAATTCCTGGATTTTGACCAGGCAAAAAAATATTTTCAACTCAAGTGCTCATCTTTCTATGCACCTTTTGCCCGGTTTCAGCTTTAATCACTGCCGAGTCTTCACAATTCCCTCCGAGCTTCTCCTCTCTGAGGCAGAACTTTCTGCCCTCACTAAGGGCCTCACTACAGTATCCCTGCACCCTCACATCAGTGAGTTCCACACCTCCATGATGTCGAGCTTTTCTTCCATTGCCTTCACCTCTGCCTCCGTGCTTTCTTCTTTGGCAAAGACTCTCAAACCCGCACCGATGACCTCCTTCTTCCATCTCCAGCACACATCTTCTTCCTGAACATCCCGCTCTGGTCTTCTGTCTGCTCTGGATCATATTATTGTTAACTGCTGATGGGACATTAACTGTTTCGTATTTAACACTCCACTCTCCAATTCTAACCTCACTACCTTTCAATGCACGGCTCTCCATTCTCTCCGTACAAATCCCAAAATCATCAAACTGGTAGATAAAGGGTGGGAGGGCAGTGCTGTAGAAGTCTGGCCAACTGATCTCTAACACCCACGCCCCCCCCCCCCACTTAGACAATGCACCACTCTCAGACACTTCCTTTTACTTATCCTTCAAACTGGACCCCACTACAGAGCACCAGGCTATTGTCTCCCACACCATCCTTATTGACTCCAGGGATCTCCCATCTACTGCCACCATCCTCATAATTACTTTACCCTCCATTTCCAGTTTGCAACTTCTACCTGAGTTCCATAATCTGACTGTTGAGGTCGACCCATTGTTTGAGCCTACTCATGCTCACTGAACTTGTATCTGCATATCTCAACTCTGTATTCTGCCCCCTAGTTCAGTCCCGTTATACCTACATTAGTGACACTTGACACACTCTTGATCTGTGCAATGACATTGAGCTCCATGGCTCAGAATACTCCATTAACCCACCTCCACAGCAGTGATGCATTTCCTCTTATCCGTGCCTTCCACAACTCCACGTCCAGTGCATAATTCTCCATAAATTACGCCATTTCCAGTGTGATCAAAGCACCAAGCAGATGTTTCCCTCCACATGCACATACACACCCCCACGTTCCACTTTCCATAGGAATTGTTCCCTGCATGACTCCCTTGTCTACTCATTCATCCCTACTGATCTCCCTTCTGGTACTTATTCTTGTAAGCGGAACAAGTGCCACACCTGCCCCTACACATCCTCCCTCACTGCCATTCAAGGCCCCAAACAATCTAAAATGGTGATTGTAGCCTCCTGCATGTCAATCAGACCCAACGTAGATTGCGAGGGTGCTTCACTGAGCACCTTTACACCATCTGCGACAAAATGCTTGATCTCCCAGTGGCCACCCATTTCAATTCTCCTTCCCAGTCCCACCCTACAAGTCAGTCTATGGCCTCTTCCACTGTCACAATGAGGCCATATTCAGGTTTGCGGAGCAACACATTTAATCCATCTGATCAGCCTCCAACCTGACAGAACAAACATCTATTTCTCTAACCTCTGCTAATTGCCTTCTTCCTCGCCTTCACATTTCCCCATTCCTACTTCTTGCTCTCAACATCTTCTGACATGTCCATCACCTCCATCTAGTGCTCCACTCTTCCCGTTCCTCCATGAAATTTTGTCCTCTTCGATCAGAATCAATGGTTCAATAGTTCCATTTAATATCAGATAATGTATACAACCTGAAATTCTTACTCTTCACAGACATCCACAAAACAGAAGAAAATCTGCAAAGAATGTATGACAGGAAAACGTTAGAACCCACGTATACCTCCTACACACATGCAGCTACAAAAGCATGAACCCTTGTCCCATCGGCCTCAACAAAAATCACCCCCGCACCACCCACCATGCAAACCATCACAAAGCCCGCAATGAGACCATGATCCACAGTGCATCGAAAACTAATGTTCATCCCAATACATCAACATTCACAGACTCTCTCACTTATGAGTGAGAGAGAGAAGGAGACCAATAGCTCGCTAATTTGATTTTACAGTCTGCAGGCCCCCTTCTCTGGCCCTATATCTCTTTGTCCAATCAACTTCCAGCTCTTTACCTTCTCCCCCTCTCCCGGATTCACCTATCACCTGTTAGCTTGTACTTATTCCTTCATTTCCCTAACTTCTTTTTGAATTCTTCCTTTATCTTCTGGTCCCAATGAAGGGTCTCGGTCCAAAATATTGACTGTTTACTCTTTTTCACTGATGCGGCCTGACCTCCTGAGTTCCTCCAACATTTTGCATGTGTTGCTTTGGATTTCCAGCATCTGCAGATGTTCTTGTGTTTGTCTGGCCTGACAGAAAAATGGGGAGATACCTGTCATACCAAACACTGTCCCATCAGAATGAAGCTGATTATCAGCACAAGCATGGAAATGCTTGTCATCAACAGCCATAAATAATGTATCAATGCCTGGAGTGTTATGTGTACAAATGTAGTCATGAGAAATTTAGTCGAAATACGGACAAATTGCTGAATTCCGGAGGTGAGGCAAGAGTGACAGGCATTAATATGAAAGCAGAATTGACCAAGCGGCATCTTGGATGGTTCTGAAAATTATGTTGATTTTAAGTAAACAAAAACTTTCCAAAGCTTGGGCTTGGAATCTCTCTTGCTGCTCAGAAATGCCCTCTGTCCAGGTGGAAGCTTCGGCTCTTTGAAATTAAATGTTACAATGTTTGGATTATGCGATGGTAGTGAGTCAAGTGGGGGATTTTTCACTTTCCATCTTGTTTTCAATAGTGCACTTCCCTGGGTATGGGGCCTTGCTCATTCTCTCCTGTTTGTCATACAATATTGTCTGATTTTTATAGATGTAATATTGGGTTCTGCATTCACAAATTGTATTGCAATCTGTTTCACACATCAGCATTGAGACTTATATCTAACAATGGTTGTGTCCGTGAAATACCTCTTTTTTAAGAGGGGAAGGAATTCTATCAATAAGAATTAGTTTGCTAGAATGGTCTAGATCAAGGTTTTCCAACTGAGGTTCTGTGAGAGGTCACTCAGGTTCTGCGAGATATGGTAATAAATGAAAAATAAACCATCGTTTTTTGAACCACGTGACGCGCGATGCTGGTGTTAAATTTGTATCTCAATAAAGCTCGGGAGACTACCTTCTTATAGTTACAATAGATTACTGCGCACCCTTCTGCAGGAGTTTGAGACGCAGTCGCCAAAGGGAAGGCACCTAAGCATTGCCACCATCGACAAGTGGACCCACTGTCTCTGATTACAGCTGCATATTTATACATACTAAGCCCCATACCTTACTGTTGCATGATGTCATTTGAACTGGTATGCCTACCAAGTCTGTTGGTGTGAAACTTAGTTGCAGTTAAGAGAGTCTGCTAGATCAAGGCTTAATTACAGATTGACTTGCTGTCCAGTCCATATCAGTGATCCCCTTTGCCCCCATGCATTATTTCTTTCCCTATAATGTTGCATGTTCCTCCTTTTTCTGCCAGAACAAAATCAAGGGCCATCCAGCTCTGTAGGACTGTTTTCTGGATTGCAATCATTTCAGTGGATATTTCCTGGCCCTGTGTTTCTGTCAGGGCCCCTGCGGTATTGTGGCCAGCTCCTCAAGTGCTGTACCCAAATTGATTATCTCTCGTGAATTCCTGGCTACTCCATAGAAAGGAAAAGCGATCATCAAAAATCACTCAGCCTCAGTTATACCTCTCTGCAGCATGTTCCAATGGAGGTGATTCTGCAGCTGAGCCATGACTGTCAGATGGGGTACTAAATATGCTAGGTAACAACAGCCAGTCCACTCTTTGCTGGGACTTTGTGGATCCCATCTGTTGGCAGTTTCCATTGGGAGTCATATACAGGCCCAATTTCCACACAACCAGTAGGTGCCATTTACTGGTCGGGGAGGGTCTGCAGTGCTATAGCTGGTACAGCTGCTATTTGTCAGAAAAAAATACATTTTCCCCTCCCTGGAAGTTACAGTAACAGTTGGCATTTACTACTCCACTGCTGGGCACCAGCAAGTATGGCCAGGATGTATGTTTCCCAGTATATGAGGCTCTGTTTGGTGGGGGCTTGAGATACCATCCCGCAAAACACTGACAGCCACAGTCATCTCTGACTGATCTACAGTTCCGCGGCTCTGTTCCCCGGGTATGATTTGAGAAAGCCCAGGATCAGAGTTCTTCACTCTGGTTGAGAGTGATTACTGACATTGGAATCATAGTTTTGCCATGCTGCGGAATGGTACCCTAGTTCTACCTGCCTGGCATAGGTGTGACAGAGAGACAGAAAGGTGTTGACATGGGGGCCCCCAGATGCTGGGTTGAGTCCTCTCAAAGGCATAAGCACAGACACCATTATCAACCAATACATTTTCCTTTCATCTGAAAGAGTCCTATTTAGTTCCTTCAGTAACACATTTGCAGTCTGTTCGATATATCCACTGAAATTGCCCCTTCAGTTACACAGTCATGGGAGTGATCAGAAACACCTAATATGGTCCTCTTCACCGAGGTCTGAGTTTCCTTCGATCCCAGTTTTTGATCAGGACAAAACCCCCAGGTTCTAGGGTAGGATTGTCACTCCTCTCTGCGGGGTAGTTCTCTTCCCTGTAAGCCTGTCGTACCTGTGAATGTAATGCTTGGAGAATTTTGGCTACTTGACACATATAGAACCATAGAAATTACAGCACAGAAACAGGTCTTTTGGCCCTTCTTGGCTGTGCCAAACCACTTTTCTTCCTAGATCCACTGACCTGCACCTGTCTAATGTCCCTCCATGCACCTGTCCAAGTTTTTCTTAAATGTTAAAAGTGAGCCTGCATTTACCACTTCATCTGGCAGCTCATTCCACACTCCCACCACTTTCTGTGTGAAGAAACCCCCCCCCCATGTTCCCTTTAAACTTCTCCCCCGCACCCTTAACCCATGTCCTCTGTTTTTGTTTTCTCCCAACACCTCAGTGGAAAAAGCCTACTTGCATTCACCCTATCTATTCCCCTTCATAATTTTATATACCTCTATCAAACTCCCCTCATTCTTCTATGCTCCAGGGAATAAAGTACTAACATATTCAACGTTTCTCTGTAACTCAGTTTCTCAAGTCCCTGCAACATCCTTGTAAGCCTTCTCTGCACTCTTTCAACCTTATAAATATCCTTCCTGTAATTCTATGACCAAAACTGCACACAATACCCCAAATTCGGCCTCACCAATGCCTTATTCAATGTGATATATTTCCTTATATTGCCTTATATTTCCTCATCTCTTCCCTAAGACCAGAAGACAAAGGAGCAGAAGTCAACCATTTGGCCCATCGAGTCTGCTCCACCATTTTATCATGAGCTGATCCAATCTCCCCTTTAGTCCCATTCCCCCACCTTCTCACCATAACTTTTGATGCCCTGGCTACTCAGATACCTATCAATCTCTACCTTAAATACACCAAATGACTTGGCCTCCACTGCCGCCCGTGAGAACAAATTCCACAGATTCACCACCCTCTGGCTAAAAACATTTCTTCGCATCTCTGTTCTGAATGGGCGCCCTTCGATCTTCAAGTCATGCCCTCTCGTACTAGACTCCCCCACCATGGGAAACAACTTTGCCACATCCACTCTGCCCATGCCTTTCAACATTCGAAATGTTTCTATGAGGTCCCTCCTCATTCTTGTAAACTTCAAAGAATACAGTCCATTACGTACAAACGTACAAATACGTGCAAATGTTCCTCATATGATAACCCTCTCATTCCCGGAATCATTCTAGCGAATCTTCTCTGAACCCCCTCCAATGTCAGCACATCCTTTCTTAAATAAGCAGCCCAAAACTGCACACAGTACTCCAAGTGAGGCCTTACCAGTGCCTTATTGAGACTCAACATCAGATCCCTGCTCCTATACTCTATTCCCCTGGAAATGAATGCCAACATTGCATTCACCTTCTTCACCACCGACTCAACCTGGAGGTTAACCTTAAGGGTATCCTGCACGAGGACACCCAAGTTCCGTTGCATCACAGAACTTTGAATTCTCTCCCCATTTAAATAATAGTCTACCCATTTATTTCTTCTTCCAAAGTGCATGACCATACAATTCCGGACATTGTAATTCATTTGCCACTTCTTTGCCATTCCCCCAATCTATTCAAGATTCTCTGCAGACTCTCTGTTTCCTCAGCACTACTGACCCTTCCATTTATCTTTGTACCATCAGCAAACTTAGCCACAAAGCCATCTATTCCATAATCCAAATCATTGATATACAACGTAAAAAGAAGCGGCCCCAACACGGACCCCTGTGGAATACTACCGGTAACCGACAGCCAATCAGAATGGGTTTCCTTTATTCCCAGACTCTGTTTCCTGCCAAACAGCCAATGCTCTATCCATGTATGTAACTTTCCCGTAAATCCATGGGTTCTTATCTTGTTTAGCAGCCTCATGTTCGGCAACTTGTCAAAGGCCATCAGAGAATCCAAATACACAACAACCACTGCATCTCCCTTGTCCAGCCTACTTGTAATTTCCTCAAAAAAATTGCACCAGGTTTGTCAGGCAGGATTTTCCTTTAAGGAAACCATGCAAAGTTCTGCCTATATTGTCATATGCCTCCAGGTACTCCGTAACCTCAACATGACAATCAACTCCAAGAACTTTCCAACCACCAATGTCAAGCTAACAGGTCTACAATTTCCTTGTTGCTTCCATGTCCCCTTCTTAAATAGCGGAGTGACATTCCCCCAGGGTATGCATACCCAGTTTTGCTGGTAGACTTTCTGGGAGTAACGGTAAACAAGATCTTGGTCCCCAGGATGTCCTCATGAGCCATCCATAAATGATTTCAGGTGGTGACAACTCTGTTTTCCTCTGTGAGGTAACCATCATGTGGAATAGGGCTAGCGGTAGGACCTTCAACCAAGTGAGTCCAGTCTCCAGCATTAGTTTGGCCAATTTACTCTTCAGAGTTCCATTGGCTCTTTCCACTATGCCAGCGGCCGATGGATGGTGTACACAGTGGAATTGTTGCTTGATAGCTAGTTCATTACATAACTCTTCGTTTACTTTCGCCACAAAGAGTGGGCCGTTGTCAGAGCTCAGCATCTCTGGCAGACCTTACCTGGGAGTTATTTCCTGTAATAATACTTTCACAACAGTCATAGCAGTATTATTGGTAGCTGGAATAGCTTCAATCCATCTACTAAACACATCTATAATATTACTGTATCTATAGTAATGTACTCTAAGCTATTCAATAAAATCAACTTGTAGACACGAAAAAGATTCACCTGGCAAGGGAGTCGTACCCGGTGTGCAGGGTACAGGTTGCCAACCATTCCCTCCTTTCCCAGGTGTGTACCAAAAACATAGGTCGGAGTCTTCCTGGCACACCATCCGGAACCACAATTTGTGCTCTTCTTCAGAGGCATCCCCCTAAAAGTTATGTACCTCCCACATGTCTGGCAAACCCGTTCTGTTAAAGTCACGGAGGGTTGCTTGACGGGAACCCGAGGGGACCACAACTACTGAGGACTGCGCAGTACTTTTCGCTGTCTCATCGGCTAAAGCATTGCCTTTAGTGACCCTGTCAGACATGGGGATGTGGGCTTCACATTTAATAATAGCCAAAACCCGCGGTAGCGGTAGAGCGCTGGGTAAGTTATTTACAAAGGTAGTATTACTAATGGGGTGGCCAGAGGAAGTCAGGAACCGTCTGCTGGCAAAGGAGGTTCAAAGGAAGTGGAGTCCAGGTTAAGTGCCCACCACTGCGGAGTCGGAAACTGCGGAAGCTGTCTGTTGTCCACTAGTCACAGGGTGATACCCTTGTCCGTGCATAGAATCTCGACTTCCAACGGACAAAGCAAGTCTCTCTCTGCTAGATTACACCCCAAACTGGTGGTGACTGTAAATGAAACCTCACACTGGTTCCCCTGGAATTCCACCTGCAGCGGCTGGGTACGTGAATACGTACGTTCCGTGCCTTCGAACTCAGACAGAGTGATTGTAGCGTCCGATAGCTGATTCCCTGTTCCGATAATATTTCCTGATCGAGAGTGGATGTGGTTGCCCCTATGTCAATCATAAATGGAATTGGAATTCCAGCAACTTACTATATTACATTGCGCTCTTCCTGAGGGGTGGTACTCACTGTAGGGAACATCCTTGCTTGTCAATTTCTAAACGGGTTGTGGGCAGAGAATGCGGTGGTTGTCCCCACCTGTCCCTTGGTAGGTTTTTGTTTCCATGGGCACCTCGCCCTCCAATGCCCTTGACGTCCACAATTGAAGCACACACCACATGTTCCGAGGTAGCCCACCCCGCCCCCCCCATACCCATTGCCAGTCTGTGATAATAGTCGGCGCGGTAGACCAGGCCTACCATTTATAGAATCCTGATGGCTGGATGGAAGTCATTGGGCTAGCATTCTCTTGGGTCATGTCCAATAAGAGTCCGGGTTATCAGGGTGCGGCCAATCTGGAAAATGATCCCAGTTCTGATCCCTAGTTATAGCCCGTTCGCGTCCTGCTTCCCGCTGAACATATTCACCTTTAATATTAGTTCCCTTTGGGGTTGATCGAGATTCGAAAACCGGGTCCCAACAATATGTCAAAACTCGTCGCATTCAGTTTCGGTCATTGTCAGTGCCAATCCTTATTATTTTGTTTTAATCATATTGGTTAACATAGTTGGAATGCATTGGGGCAGTAGGGCATTAAACTGGGGGGACGGAGTCCCATTATTAAAGGCTTGGTCTCCTGCAAAAGTCCAGTAGCAGGCCACAAATCGTTCCCAATAGTCTGGTCCCGATTCCCCAGGCTTAGGTTTGCATTCAAGTACTTTAGAGGTCTTTACAGGTTGCTGGAGAGCACTTTCCAAGGCTTGAATAATCTGGTCTGTCTGTTCATTCTCATTATGGTTTCCCACCTGTAACTCCTAATAGGTTTGGCATCTTAATTTTGCCTTCCATTTCTGCTCCTCATCATCCAAGAAAATCATGCAGCTGACACCGAACATATCTTGCGGGGTCGCATTATACATTTGTATAGTACTGCGGACATACTGAGCAAACTGTGTTGTTTTTTTTTTCTTTTATATCTGTGGCCTGATACGTGATCTTCATCGTTTCTTTAGGCTTCCAGGGTGCATACACAAGAATAACAGAGAGCTGTCCCTCCTCCGCTGCTCGTGGACTGGGCAGCATTCGGGTGGGCAATTGTCTTTATGGAGTCATTAACTCAGGGGTTTTATTGGATTCTTCCCTCCCCGTCTTGGAACAATCGTCGGTATCCACTTACTGAATATCAGGGTAAAAGGACCTGTCCTTCCGTACCGCCGCTGTTTTACCTGAGCGGCCACCGTATCTGAATACTGGGAGGATTGGGGTTCGGGAGCATTGGGTGCACTTGGCTCCTGGTAAGTGGGGTGGGGTACAACGGGTACCCAATCCTCATCGCGGTTACTGTCCTCAAACAGGGTCGGTATGCCAGACATGGGTTCGGATCCCTTGTTTCCCTGTTAGTTCGAGCTCTGGACTGACGTTCCTGCTCTTCTGTCCTGTCTAGGTCAGCCTTGGTTTGCTTGCGTTGCTCTTCCTGCTCCCGTTTTCGGCACACATCCACCCATTCACGCTCCGCCTTTAGCGTCTCCCAACTTTTTGACGTTCCCTCTGCAGTACATAAATCACAGGCCTTATTCCTCCAACCTGCTAGTAATGTACTTTTGCACTTTACATCTGCGTTTTCCTTCCAATCCCTTTACAACAATTTCCACTTATTTCCACAGTTCTTCTTCCATATCAAATTTACTGCTTGTTCTCATGAGGTAATATCTCAGGTTCTCCCCAGTGGCCACATTTTGTTCCCCAATTTCTTATTCAACGTTGTACTCATATTTCGCAAATCTTTTTCCTCGTCTCGAAAACTCTCACACATATTATGTAGGGCTGTTCCTGGTCCACTCGTATCAATCGACTGCAATTGACCCATGTTCTCGGAGTAATTAACCTGGCACAAAGCCTCCTGTCCAATTAGTAAAATTTACCTTGGTACCGCCTCCTGCTCAATTAATAAAATTTGCCTACCTTATACGAGTCTCCCAGTAGACTCTTTCCCGATCCCATCATGGTTATGTGATCAACCTTGGCCGAGGGATCGTGTCTCTAAAGGAACTAACGAAGAGCGACAAAAGGTAAAATAACTATTGGGCACCCAATCGGTTTCCGCAGTCCCCAGAGTGGTCGAGCCAGTTACTCAGCCCATCTGCTTGGCAGTCACTCCATTGGGATCCTATTCGTGATGCCAAATGTTAAAGTAGAATTTGAATTAAATTCAGGAGATCAACTTCTTATAATTACAAGTTTATTGCGCACCCTCCAGAAGGAGTTTGAGACCCAGTTGTCAAAGGGAAGGCACCTAATTAATGCCACCATCTGACAAGTGGACCCTCGCTCATGGTTAAAGCCGTATATTTGTACATAGTAAGCCCCACACATTACTGTTGCAAGATGTCGTTTGAACTGGAATACCCACCGAGTCTGTTGGTGCGAAACTTAGTTACAGATAAGACAGTCTGTTAGATCAAGGCTTAATTACCGATGGATGTGCCTTCCAGTCCATATCAGATATTCCCTTTGCTAGGCCCTGACTTAATTACAGATGGAAGTTTATTCCTGCCCCATCGGTGAGTCCTTCTCTCCCTACTCAAGCAAGGTACAATGTGCAATGTTATCAAACTCTCAATGTCTCTCTGCAAACCAAGGGAGAACTAGTATAAAGTGGTTTTAGCTAACTGTTGAAAAGAGTTTACTTCAGTTAAAAAATTCCTATTCAGTCCCAATTATTCTTTTAGCCAGAGGTTACATAGGTTCAAAATGATTTCTTTTATATCTCCAATTCCTCACTGGCACTTATAGTGGTGAGCAGTGACCGAGCAATCCCGCTTGGAATCTCATTAGAGGTTTCTCAGCCCGGTATGGCAGTACGCTGTAGGACTGTGTTTATTTGGTTAACTCCATTCTCAGCTTTTCACTCAAGAAAGGGGAGGCCGTTGATATTTGGTGAGTGTTCTATTGCACGGAGGGAAGGACAGTAGGCCAATGAAGAGCGTGATGTGCGTTTTCCGAAAATTGAATTGACTCGCCTATTTTTAGACCTTATTAACCTCTGTGATTTACAGACATTTCTGACGGGCCAATGTGGCAATTTTAAAATTACAATCTTCTGAGTAATTTCATTGCAGTCGTGCAAAAACCAACACAAAGAAGTCCAACCTTGTCATAAAGCTCCTTATTAATGGGTTTTACATGGCCTTGTGAGCCAAGTTGTCGTATTCCATTGTGCCTTATCTATGACAAACAACTTATAAATTCAGCAATGGCTGCAGCAAAATTGAAAAGACACTTAACCATGAATCACAGCCTTATGACACGTAAAAGAGCTGGTTATTTAAAACGACTATTGGAAGCTCAAAACAAAAACAGTATAAATTTTGTTAATTAATTCACAATCATTAAAAGGCTCAGGAAGCAAATTATTTATTAGCGGAACCTATTATCCGGAAAAGGAAAAGCCACACAGTTACTGAGAAGTTAATGATGCCAGCATATAAATTTATCGTGGGTATAATGCTAGACCTCGTGCAGTACGAGAAATTGAAAAGGTTTCACGCTCGATGATGTTGGCTATTTCCACAATTGCGAAGACAGGGAGGAAGAAGAGTCCTCAGGAGTGACGGCACCATCGTTGTGGACTGCAGAATTCTGGATCTGCAGACTGGAGCAGTAGGGACACGAGAGCAGCTGGGATCGGAAGCTTGGGTAGTCGGATCCTTCCTGCGTCTCCTCTTATCTTCAACAGCCACACTTCTGGATTCCGCAATATTCTTGTCTGCACCGTGGACCAGCGTTCTCCAGCGGACTCTGTCACAAGGCAGCTGCTGTCACTCTTTGACCTCAATATTTGCTGGAAGGAGCTGTTGCTTAAGTTGTTCTTTGTACCTCTTGTGCAGGACATAACAATCTCTTTAGCCCTGAGAGAGTTCTCCACAGAGTACTGATTTTGATAACCTGGACTTGTCCATGTGAGGCGCGTAGTCTGGCCACCGCAGCTGCCTGAGCAACAACTGGACATTGAGCCTCCTCCAGGACCTCGTTGTTGGAGACAGGATCTTGCCAGCTGATATTTATGATGGAGCGTAGGGAGCGCTGATGGAATTGCCCGAGCAACCAGATTTGCTCGCGATACAAGACCCAGGGTTGGGAACCGTATAGCCGTGGTGTGATGACCGCAGCCCTATACACATGGATTTTTGTGGACAGCCGTAGCTGGTGGTTCTTCCACGCACTTTCGTGGAGGCGGCCGAAGGCACTGTTAGCTCTGGCTATTCGACTGTTTCCGTCCCTTCCTGCCATAGCGTCCTTGGATATGACGCTGCTCCGGGAGGTGAACTGCTCAATCGTGGAGAGAGGGTGGTCGTCAGTGTTGATCCCAGATGTACTGTAAACGCCACGAGGGGGCTTCAGATGGAGGATCATTGTTTTCTTCAGACTGACCATTCACCCGAAAGCCCTTGCAGCCTTAGCGAACTGAGTGACTGCAGCCTGTAGCGCGTCCTCTGTGTGCGCGAGAATAGCACAGTCGTCCGCATATAGTAGCTTTAGAATGGGTTCTTGCATTTTTTGTTTTGTTCGGGCGAGAATGCGGCCACTCTCAAACAGCATGATAGTTCGACGTATTGATTGCATGTCACATGATCCTGAAGATGTTTAGTGTGATAAACTGAAAAACAACAGCTTCACTATCCAGGTTGACGTGCCAACAGATTTCACCAATAAATATTATGTTGTAACGTTTGTAAGATTTGCAAACGATGGTGAAATTCAAGAAAATAATTCCTGTTGCAAAGAGCTGCCTGGAGCAAGCAAAGGTCAAGATATCTTTAAACTTTTGTTTTCATATCTGGAAACAAATGTCCTGTCTTGGAGGAATTGTGTTGTCACCAGTACTGATGTTGCCCCATCAATGGCTCCCGCCTTGAGAGGTTCGTTTCTCTTGTCCAAGAACAAAAGAAATATACACTGATTTCGTCACAAAGAGGCAGTGATGTCAAAAAGTTTTGGCGAGGAAATGAAGTTCTGGAGGATGCTCCAAAAATGTTTAACTTTATTAAGGAAAAATTGTTAGCTTTATGAAACGAAGATCAGATCACTCGAGAATGTTTAAAATACTGTGTGAAAACCGGGTCAAAGAGCAGACCTGTTACATAGAAATCCGGTGGCTAAGAGTTATCAATCGGATGTTTGATCTGAACGGTGAATTGCAGCTGTACTTTCAAGAAAATAGTCGGCCAGATTTTGCTGAGTACTTTGAAGAATAAGAATGGCTGCTGAAATTAGCCTAATTAACAGACGGTTTTCGTCATATAAACCAGCTCAACAAGTCTCTGCACTGCCCTGTATAAAGCGTTTCACATCAAGTGACAAGTTTCTTAGATGTAAAAGGAAGCTGAATCTTCGGAAAAATCATGTTGCAAAAGGACATCTTGAAACGTTTCCACTGCTGCTTGGGCTTGAGAGTGAGGAAGGATCAGAAAGTCTCGAGTCTTATCGAAAACCATCTAGAAGAACTGCAGAGCAAAATTGAACAGTATTTTACCTCTCTTTCAACACAAGTGTGTGACTGGGTGAGGGGCCCTTCCTCTAAATCATCTGCTCAGCCTGAGAACTTGACGTTGAGAGAAGCGGAACGTTGTGAGATGCAGTCTGTTTGTGCAGTCGAGGTAACCCGCCACTGAAGAAGTTCTGGATTTCAGTGAAAGAACTGTATTACGCAGTCATAGGGAAACAATGAACATTTTGCTGCTATTTTCAACTCCTTATATGTATAAGCAAGTTTTCTTTCTTGTTTATCGAGCATCAAGGACAAGGATTGAGATCGTCTCATTTCCGTTCAAGGTGAAATCCGTGTGTGCTTATCTCAAGTTCGACACAGAATTGAGTATTTGTCCGCAAAATATAAGGACAGGTTTCACATGCTAGGCCTCCATTTCAGCCTGATCATGTCTTTTATGAGAAAATAACTTGAATAAAACTGTCTTATGCTATATTTTCATTCATATTGTTTTGGCTTATGGTTTTTTGTAACTTTATATTTAACATGATGTAAGCAGCTTTAATTAAAATCAATTCACATACTTTTAATTTCAGACCCTTTCAATTAATTAAACAACTTACAAAATTAAAGCAATTAAAGAAAAGAGACAACCTGGCCTACCTGGAACACAGTCTCTTGTCCTCCTGAATTTATCAATGTTTTTGGTCTGTTAGTACGATAAGCATTCTTGGCCCCTTCACTCAGTGTCACCAAATTGGCCGCAAGCAGCTCTCTGTTTCCAATGTTGTAGTTTTCCTTTGCAGGGATAGCCACCTGGAAAAGAACACACATGGGTGCAGTTTATTACCCGAAGGTGTCCTTGAGACAACATGCACCCACTCCAACGTTAGAGGCGGGAAAAAATGTCATTCGCTCCTCATGGCATCCATGATTTCCTCCGAATTGGAGCAAATATCCGCCCTTCGCTCCCAGTGCGTGGTGGCCCATGTCAGGGCTCTCCTGGTCAGGTGAGAGAGATCATGAAGGCCACGTTTCCGCACTCCACATGGAACGAGGCCGAGTGGAGTTCGAACACCAACAAATATTGTGTTAGGAAACCGTAGCAAGTTCCCGAGGTACCGCGCAATATTCTCTGGGGTCGGAAGGGGTACTGGCTCCACAGAGCGACCAACATCCTCACCCGAGAGACTCCAGCTTCCTCCCAGCGATAGTTGGCACATGGTGACCTGGAAGTCGTGTGTCACCAGGCACGATCTTGAAATTTTCTCGCTGTTGCTGTCCACAGCTGATGAATGGCTCTGCTACCCCTCTGGGTCCATGTTGCCTCAATCGCACTGTGATGAGAGAACTTAAAGAGGAATGAGGATTATCCGTGACTCTGATCCAGACACGATATGAGACTGAAACTAGAACTGAGAAGAAAACAAGGCACTTGCGGATAATCCATGTTACCCCGCCTTTAAGCTCTGGACCTCAGTTCACATGCTCTTTAAATATTAATACCTGGTGCCAAAAGACGTCCGGTAATCTGTGGGGTGGACAGAATCTTTAACGGGGCCACGCCTGCTATCCGTATTCTAGAGCTCCTGAACCGTAGATTTTGGCGCGAATTTGTTGTGTCATTACACATATAACAGGCTGACCAGCGAGATGCAAGAGTCTTTGGTTCAAGAGTGCAGTCATGTCAGTTGAGGAGATTCCTCTTGATAAGCCTGCAAGAGGAGAGACTGTACTTGATTTGGTATTGGGAAATAAACTTGGTCACGTGTCAGATCTCTCAGTGGGAGAGCATTTTGGAGATAGTGATCATAATTCTATCTCCTTTACCATAGCATTGGAGAGAGATTGGAACAGACAAGTTCGAGAAACGTTTAATTTGACTAGGTGGAATTATGAGGCTATCAGGCAGGAAGTTAGAACCTTAAATTGGGAACAGATGTTCTCAGAGAAAAGTACGGGAGAAATGTGGTAAATGTTAAGGGGATATTTGTGTAGATTTCTACATAGGTACGTTCCAGTGAGACAGGGAAGTTGTGGTAGGGTACAACAACCGTGGTGTACAAAGGCTGTAATAAATCTAGTCAAAAAGAAAAGCTTACAGAAGATTCAGAGAGCTAGGTAATGTTAGAGATCTAGAAGATTATAAGGCTAACAAGAAGGAGCTTAAAAAGGAAGTTAAGAGAGCCAGAAGGTGCCGTAATAAGTCCTTGGCGGGCAGGCTTAAGGAAAACCCTAAGGCATTCTACAAGTATGTAAGCAGTGAGACGTGAAAGAATAGGACCTATCAAGTGTGACAGTTGGAAATTGTGTCTGGAACCGGAGGAAATAACAGAGGTACTTAATGAATACTTTATTTCAATATTCACGATAGAACAGGGTCTTGGTGTTTGTAGTGCTGACTTGCAGCAGACTGAAAAGCTTGAACATGTAGATATTAAGAAAGAGGATCTGTTGGAGCTTTTGGAAAGCATCAAGTTGGATAAGTCGGGGTACCAGATGAGATGTACCTCAGGCTACTGTGGGAAGCAAGGGAGCAGATTGCTGAACATCTGTTGATTATCTTTGAGAGGTTTTGGAGGATTGGAGGGTTGCAGATCTAGTTCCTTTATGCAACAAAGGGAGTAGAGAGAGCCCAGGAAATTATAGACCAGTGAATCTTACCTCAGTGGTTGGTAAGTTGATGGAGAACATCCTGAGAGGCAGGATTTATGAATGTTTGGAGAGTTATAATATTATTAAGAATAGTCAGCATGGCTTTGTCAAGAGCAGGTCGTGCCTAACGAGCTTGATGGAATTTTATGATGATGTGACTAAACACATTGATGAAGGAAGAGCAGTAGATGTAGTATATATGGATTTCAGCAAGGCTTTTGATAAGGTAACCCATGCAAGGCTTATTGAGAAATTAAGGAGGCATGGGATCCCATAGAACTGGCTTGCTCACAGAAGGCAAAGTGTGGTTATACACCAGTCATATTCTGCATGGAGGTTGGTGACCAGTGGTGTACCTCAGGGATCTCTTCTGGGACCCTTACTCTTCGTGATTTTTATAAGTGTCCTGGTGTGACACGGGCGTGGCAGGAAAATGAACCCAAGTGCAGGACTCCGACGCAGAGGCAGGATCAGGAGGCAGAATCTCTGTAGCGAGTGTAGAATCGGGATCAGACTGAGTCAGGACCTGGGAGACTTGGTTTACGGAGAGATTGGGGGTTGAAGACTTGGAGCAAGGTTCCTCTCTCTCTGAGAGTCGACCAACAATCTGGCAAGGGCTGACCGGAGCTGTCGGAGTCTTATCCTCTGGTGGCTAAAGGTGCTGGTGATTGAGAGGAATTGGGAAAGATTGGGAATCAAGTGTGGGGATTAAGGACCAATTAGGGAGGAAAGGGAAAAAGGAGGGAAATGCCAGCCAGGACCATGACACCTGGATGAGGAAGTGGCGGGATGGGTTAGTAAGTTCCTGATGACACAAAGGTTGGAGGTGTTGTGGATAGTGTGGAAGGCTGTCATAGTTTACAGCGGGATATTGACAGGATGAAAAACGGCTGAGAAGTGGCAGATGGAGTTCAACTCAGTTAAGTGTGAATTGGTTCATTTTGGTAGTTCAAAAACGATGGCAGTATATAGTATTAGTTAGACTGCTGACAGTGTGGAGGATCAGAGGGATTTTGGGGTCCGAGTCCATAGGACGCTGAAAACAACTGCCCAGTTTGACTCTGTGGTTAAGAAGTCAGACGGTGTATTGACCTTCATTTATCATGGAATTGTATTTAGGAGCCGAGAAGTAATGTTGCAACTATATAGGACCCTGTTCAGACTCAACTTGGAGTACTGTGCTCAGTTTTGGTCAACTCACTACAGGAAGGATGTGGAAGCCATTGAAAGAGTTCAGAGGAAATTTACAAGGGTTTTACCTGGATTGGGGAGCATGCTTTATGAAAACAGCTTGATTGAACCCAGCCTTTTCTCCTTGGAGCGACATAGTATGAGAGGTGACTTGATAGAGGTGTATAAGATGATGAGAGGCATTGTTTGTGTGGATAGTGAGAGGCTTTGTCCCAGGGCTGAAATGGTTGCCACAATGGGAAACAGTTTTAAGGTGCTGGGGAGCAGGTACTGAGGAGATATCATGGGTAATTTTGTTTTTTACACAGAGAGTGGTGATTGCATGGAATAGGCTGCCAGCAACGGTGGTGGAGCCGGATACGATAGAATCTTTAAAGAGACTTTTGAATAGGTACATGGAGCTTGGAAAAATAGAGGGCTATGGGTAAGCCTAGTAATTTCTAAGGTAGGGACATGTTCGGCACAACTTTCTTGGCCGAAGGGCCTGTATCATGCTGCAGGTTTTCTATGTTTCTTTCTATTTGTTCTGTTTATCATCTCCACTCCCTCAGCAATGTTGTAGGGAGTGAGATGCAACAGAGAAACAAGACAGATTGAGAAAAGTGAGATTGCAACATAGTTGAGCACCAGTTAATATTGATGCCAAATGTTTCAAGAGCAAATGTGATATGGCACTTCATTGCAAACCAAATTTGAGGACATAGTTTAACAGACACTCTGGTGGACAGAGTCAAATGAATTTCTGTACAATGTAGATCAAGTCCCCTGTATTTATGAGTGAATGAAGAAATTTCACACTGCATTTGGAGAGCATTTGTGACCACTGATGAAGGTGGCTGATAAGGACCCTGCATTAACTATCCTGAGGTGGACAGGCCGAAGAACCGTCTCTAATTAGCAGAGTCAAGCTTGATTTTGTGATAATCTGTGTCCATGAACAGATTAATGAAAATATTGTACTGCTGGTAAGGATGTCCTTGGACAATGCAGGACTGAATGTCATTGGTTATATTAAGAATTCAAAGGGGATCTAGAGCAGCGAGGAAAGGGGGCAGAGAAATGACAAATGGAATTCCATCTAGGTAAGTGCAATGGGTTGAAGTTTTGGAAGGCAAAACAGCGTAATACGATCATGGCAAATGTTGAGTCCCTGGGGAGTTTTGTAAAACAAAGGGATGTAGGAATGCCAGTATATGGTTCCTTGAATGTGTTGACATGAATGGGCAGTATCGTGACAAATTCATTTGGCACGGCATTGTTTATCAGTCAGCATATGTGTATAGGTGTCAAAACATTTGTTATGGTCCAGTCCGGAGACCGTCTTCCGGTTCTTGCTCTGGACCGCAGACTCCAGACTCCGGGCCTTGCAGCCAGCTCTCCTGTTACCCGGAGCTATTGGATCATCTTGGCTTAAGGAGGTACACCTGTCGCCTGCCTGAACTCTGGGATCCTCCTGTCTGCCACAAACTCTGGGATCCTCCTGCCTCGCCTGACACTCTGGGATCCAGCCCCGCCTGCGTTACCCCTTGCATGCCATGGCATCCCCATCCTGTCCTACCCTTAGTACTTCAGTGCCTGCGTCCTGCATTTGGGTCCATTCCATGTCCGCTCCTGACAACATTATACTGCAGTTGTATGAGATAATAGTGTGGCAACACCTGTGACATTTGTACTGTTTTCATCCGTCTATTGAAGGAACAAGGTCATTAAGTTGGAAAGGGAGCATAAAGAGTGATTTGTCACAATATTGCTCTGACCGAGAGCTTGTGTTATAGGAGATGTTGAACATGCAATGACCTTTTCCTTGAACGGAAAGAGACTGGTACAAAATGTAGAGGGGCATAGACTGGGTGAATACACATAATTTTTACCAAGAGAAATTGAATTAAAAACTAGAGGGCATAGGATTAAAGTGAGAGAAAGAAACAGGAGGAACCTGTGTCAGGTTAACTTACAACTTCAGGAATCCCAGAAACTTCGGTAGTTCAAGCAAGACCAAAAATATTACAGAAATTAAGCAGGAAGAACCCAGACAAACTACAAAGGATCTTGAAGATCTGCATCACTCATGATTTGTAGAATACTTGATGTGGGTATAGAAAATTAAGAGGGGTGTAGATAAGACAACAACTACAATTTAACAAATTGAAAATGAAATTGTAATCGAATCAGTGCAATTTGAACAAAAGTGATAAATACAGTGTTTAACAACCCCCATGATAGATAGCAACTGGGACATATGCATCACAAAGCTAAAGCCCAGAGCTGGTCCAAAAATAATCAAATTAGAAATGTAAGGTAAACAATCCAAGGATCATTGCATACTCATGAGTTTACACAATGAAAATACAATCCGCATCCTATGTGGAAAAAATATATATTTCAAATTACTCCTGGTGTGACAGAACTCCCCTTTCAAATCCATCTCCTGGCATCTTAGGGTGATTAGGGAGAAGCCAATGAAAATCAGTAATCAGATCAGGATGTAAAATACGCCAGACTGGAACCCAACTCCTCTCCTCCAGTTCACAACCCTCCTAACGTACTAAACACTGGAAGTGTCCATTAACTTGAAAGGAGTCAAGCAATCTCTGGACAGTGTAAACAGGTGCACCATCTATGACTCTGGGAGGAGGGAGAGGCTTAAGTATAGGGGCCAAACGACAAACAGATTCAGCGTTTATGTTCCGAGATGTGAAAAATGGGATGGATTCAGTGATACCTGGGAAGCTGTAATCTATATATTACACGATTGATTCTCCTAACAACCCTCTTAACAGAGCCTAATGAAGCCTAGAGCTTGCTTCCAGGATTTCAGCTTAAGGGGAAGAGATTGGGTAGACCCACAGAAAAGAAGTAACCAGCCATTTACTGTTGTTTCCATGGAATTGCTGCCTTATTGAAGTGAGCCGAAGTCCTCTTGGCCTTACGCCATCGCTGTTTACTGCACTCGACAAACAGTTTAGCAAATGGAACACTACATCCACTTCCTGCTCAGGAAAGAGAGGATGCTTAAACCCAAATTAATTTTTTGAAAGTACACATGTCAGACAAAGAATGATGAAGTGTTGAAAGAGCTATCTCTTCCCAAGTTAAACAGTCACTTCCAGAGGTTTGGTCTCCAGACAGAAGGGAACAAATGTTGAATTCCAAGTCTTGGTTGTTCCTCTCAGTCTGAACATTTGTCTATGGATGAAAACTGGAAGAAAGGCTAGAAGTAGCTCGAATAAGGTTACAAAATGCTTCTAAAACTTGAACACCTATTTGTCCCTTACTAGGGAAAGAGAGCGCCTGTAGTATGTCAAATTACCGGGTGAAGCAGTAGACTTCGGGGTACTGCAGGTCTGTGTCTTTTGTTTTTCTTGCTGATTGCTCAAGTGTTCAGTGGAGGGAACTGATGACTTTTTGCTGGCAGGGTAGTGTGTGGGGGGGCTGCTGTTGCTTGGCTGCTGTATGTGCTGGGGGTTTCTGGCATTTTAATGATTTTTCTGTCATTCACTCTTTGGGGCACTCCTCTGTTTTCCTGGTTGTTTGCGAAGAAAAAGAATTTCAGGATGTATATTTTATACAATTCTCTGACATTAAATGTAGCCATTGAACCTAATGAAAAAAAAATGTGAACTCCTCTGACAGACAATATCAGAAGGAAATCCATCTACCCTGAACATGCCCTGGAATAGAAGTCCGCAATTTATGGGGTATGGGCACTGCAGTGAGGGAAAAAAATACAGGCCTTGTAAAATCGATGAACAACAACTAAAATGACAGTACAGGAGCATGAAGGGGGGAAACCTGAAATAAAATGCAGAGAGAAATGGGATTGGGGCTAAAAGGGATGGGGTGGGAATGGAGAAGACACTGAGGGAGGGGAATTGGAATATTTGGAATGGGTACAAATTTCAAAGGGTTGGACAGATGACCTGACATCCCAATTAATACTACATCACTAATATTGTCTTTTTAATGAATTCCAGGGTACGTGAAATTCCAGAGTGGGCTATTATCCTGGACACATTTGAACACATCCGCCTGAAGCTTGGGTGGCACAAAAAGGTGACCAAGGGGAACATAGCTGGAAACAAGATTACTGCTCTCGAGTTCACTTCTACTTGGAAAACAAAATCCGAAGAGACAGGAGACAAAAGTTTATTTTCTGAAAGTATCGACTCTGGCCTATCTATTGAATTGGGCTTGGGAGGTTGCATGGATCAAATTGCCTAGATAAGGTTTCAGGCTTTATGTTCTAGGAACGCAGACGATAAGTAGTGACGCTATTAAAATGGATAAAAGCAAAGCATGTTTGTCATAAACTCAATTATTCAGAGCCATACATACAACAAACAATGTTCAGCGACTTCAAACCAGTGATGCCACTCTTCTAACGTTATTTGCACAGTCAAAAGCTCATGGCTAGCTATATCATAATTGAATCGGGCAGGTGATACACGTTACAGAAAGTAAGCACAGGGATACAACTTTTTATTATTGGT
Source organism: Hemitrygon akajei (assembly GCF_048418815.1). Classification (NCBI taxonomy): domain Eukaryota; kingdom Metazoa; phylum Chordata; class Chondrichthyes; order Myliobatiformes; family Dasyatidae; genus Hemitrygon; species Hemitrygon akajei. The sequence continues at coordinate 44,405,157 of NC_133139.1, forward strand.
GGAAAGTTTGAGAAGGTGGAAGCCTAGTGATATCTATCTTCATGGATACAGTAATAAAATAACGAGAGAGTAACTTGACATGTTACTGATCAGACTGGATGGAAATGTGAGTGAGTACCCAGGTGACGGTCCTTCATCAATATTAATAGCATGTATTTGGGTTCAGAAGGCATACCTTTCAGATTTACAGCTGGCACAATAACTTTAAGACTTTCAGGAGAACCAGCAGGCTTGGAGTCCCTTCACTACAAGTTGTCTATCTACTGAGTGACAAATCTGCCGCACTGAATCTAAAGCAGATAGATTGTGGACGTAGATGGGAATAGGCAAATGAGGCTCCAGGACAAATGCAGAATTTTTGCCTACATGGTAATGTTCAGGTTTGTTCTGTTCACCAAAAACAGACAAATCTTATCCTGTTAATTCGTGTCTAATCTGTCTACTCACACTCATCAGCAAAGTGGAAAGTGGTCAATCTCAATGTAGTGCAGAATGTGTGTGCAAGATCCACTTTGAAATGCTTTGCTTTACTTCTCATATATTCAGCTGGGAGAAGTTTACCTCCAACTGAAAGGGTAACAAATTGAATCAATGGTCCATATCATTGCTTCCTGTGACCATACACAAAATAATCAGTACCCTCTATTTTCAAACAAGTCTTATTGAAATAAACACACACTTCATGTCTTTGCGAACCGGACATGCAAACAAACAAAAAAACCCTGTATATCCTCAGGCAGAATGTATACAGGGAAATAAACAGTCGATGTTACAGGCTGCAAGACTTCATCAGAAGCTGCCAGAATTAAAAAAAAATTGTGTGAGGTTGGTTACCGGGAGGTCAAGCCGACAGCTGATAAGTGAGACCAGCTGAGGTGGTAAATTGGGGGAGCGGTGGTTGGTAGGTGGATTGGGCAAAGGGTTAATGAGGTAGGAAACTTATAGAAGGTGACAGTGGATGAAAGATCAAAGGGCATGGTGTGGTAAAGGCAGATAATAGTCATGAGAGCAAAGGAAGAGAAGGGAAAGGCTGAAAGGGTAACCTGAAAGGGAAAGGTAAAAAGAGAAGGGGAGAAGAATCTCCTGTTCTATACAAAGTGTTAGAAGATACTGCAAGTTATAGCAATTTTTGTTCTTGCCTTGAGGTTCGAGGCTAACCAAATAGGATATGAGGGGCTGCACCTTTAAGCTGAGTTTGGCCTCGTCATGGCTGCAGAGCAGTTGAATTGAAATCGTTGCTACAGAGAGATCCTGGCTTTCTCGGAGAGCAGAGAGAAGATGCTTGGTGAAGCGGTCTCACCAATATAGGGAAGTTGGCACTGAGAGCAATACATGATCTGGACAGATTCGCAGTTGAAGCATTTCCTCACCTTCAAGGACTGTTTGAGGACCTGAATGGTGAGGATGGAGTAGTAGCACTTGTGACAGTGGCAGGGATAAGTGCCAGGAGGAGGATTAGTGGTAAAGGATGGGTGGACAAGAGGAAAATGTAATAGCAATCTCTAAGGAAAGCACTGATCTGTTTCTAGTGATTGGCGAAAGTGATACAGAGCTGGAGAAGGGAAAGGATCATGGGACGGGAGGCCTCAAGAGAAAGAAAGGAGGAAGGGAGCACCAGAGGGAGATGGAGAACAGGCAAACAACTAAATATGTCAGGGATGGGGTAAGAAGGGGAGGAGGGACATTAACGGAAGTTAGAGAAATCAATGTTCATGCCATCAGGTTCAAACGCATCTCTCCCATTTCCCGCACATCTGCCCATACCCCATCCACCCGCCACCCCACTCGGGATAGGGTTCCCCTTGTCCTTACCTACCACCCCACCAGCCTCCAGGTCCAATGTATAATTCTCTGTAACTTCCGCCACCTCCATCGGGATCCTACTACCAAACACATTCCCCCCCCCCTCTGCTTTTCGCAGGGATCGCTCCCTACGCAACTCCCTTGTCCACACGTCCCCCCATCCCTTCCCATCGATCTCCCTCCTGGCACTTATCCTTGTAAACGGAACAAGTGCTGCACCTGCCCTTACACTTCCTCCCTCACCACCATTCAGGGCCCCAGACAGTCCTTCCAGGTGAGGCGACACTTCACCTGTGAGTCGGCTGGTGTGGTGTACTGCGTCCGGTGCTCCCGGTGTGGCCTTTTATATATTGGTGATACCCGACGCAGACTGGGAGACTGTTTCACTGAACACTTATGCTCAGTCCACCAGAAAAAGCAGGATCTCCCACTGGCCACATATTTAAATTCCACGTCCCATTCCCATTCTGATATGTCTATACATGGCCTCCTCTACTGTCAAAATGAATCCACTCAGGTTGGAGGAACAACACCTTATATACCGGCTGGGTAACCTCTAACCTGATGGCATGAACATTGACTTCTCTAACTTACGTTAATGCCCCTCCTCCCCTTCTTACCCCATCCCTGAAATATTTAGTTGTTTGCCTGTTCTCCATCTCCCTCTGGTGCTCCCCCCCCCTTTTCTTTCTCCTGAGGGTTCCCGTCCCATGATCCTTCCCGTTCTCCAGCTCTGTATCACTTTCGCCAATCACCTTTCCAGCTCTTAGCTTCATCCCACCCCCTCCGGTCTTCTCCTATCATTTCGCATTTCCACCTCCCCCCACTACTTTCAAATCTCTTACTATCTTTCCTTTCGGTTAGTCCTAACGAAGGGTCTCGGCCCGAAACGTCGACAGCGCTTCTCCCTGTAGATGCTGCCTGGCCTGCTGTGTTCCACCAGCATTTTGTGTGTGCTGTCATTATGAAACCCTACCTGCTCATCATGGCGTTGGTGCTCTTGGAGTAACAAAATGGCAACTGTCAGTTGTAAAGCAGAAGTGATACATTGCAGAACCAACAAGTGAGGACTCGCAGGGTGTCAGCATGTTGCATGCCCGTGGATGGATGCACAGTGTCTATCGATCTTCCGGTCTCGGTGTCACCCTCCTTCATCCCCAACATTCCACCGGCACCACGAATTACATGGACAATGCCAGATTTAGAAAAAAACACACCTGGGGGTTTACTGAGCTTTCCATCCCTTTACGCCCTGGGAAAGCCCACGTACAGGGTTGGAAAATTAGTTAAGCCTTCCAGAGGAGAAGGCCACTGACAAAGTCCTTTATTCTGAGCCAGTATTTCAAGTAGTATGCCATCTTGGAAGATCCTTTCTCTCCCCTGGGATAGGGTCTTTGGAGCTCCTGGAGCCGTTTCTGCAGCTTCTTTTTTCCAGGAATGTGGTTACTAACCCCATGTAAAATCTTCTTTCTTTCCCAGCCCTGTTTGGGACCCTCCAGGCGGAGTTACCGGATTAGAATGTTGGTGCATTTAACTCTGCTGCAGGAACATCTTTCCAGGAACAGCTCCGTCAGCTTCCTACGTCCCTTCAGCCGATAGATCTGTGAGAGACTGTGGCCGCAGTCGCCAATGGTACCTATTTATCGAGCCGTTCATACCAGGGAGGAAACCCATGCAAATCATGGCGACTCACACTGACCAACCAGAGCAACACACACAAAGTTCCCGAGGAACTCAGCAGGCCAGGCAGGATCTAGGAAAAGAGTACCATCGCCGTTTCGGGCCGAACCCCTTTGGTAATATTTGTGCGCTTCTCTATCCTACGCCGGATTCACACTTTTAATCTCTATTTACTCTTTCCCAAGATGCTGACTTTCCTGCTGAGTTCCTCCGGATTTTGTGTGTTGCTGGGATCTCCAGCATCTGCAGATTTTCTCTTGTTTCTGATCAACAAGAACAACGGATTTGAAACCTTCCTATTCACCGTCTCACACCATCGGGATGAGGCGGTGTCACTGGCGGCAAAATCAGATCAGTTGATAAAACAAAAGTGTATGAACAGACTGTTCTGGGTCTGATATCTCCCAAATTTGCACAGAAGGAGGCAGATACTGTTACGTATCCAGGCAACAATAAATATATATGAGTTAGGCAAGGGTATTTATAACAAATAACACTTTTATTAAACACTGAAAACAAACCCCCCAAAAGTAAGCAAACACTAGCTTAACCGGAACTCAGCTGCTGTGCAGCAGATTCACAGTTCTTAATAGCGTTGCAGTTCAAACAGTTTTTAAAGCGGTATTGAAAAAAAAAACAGTTCTTTAAAGTGGTATGCCGAAAGTTCAAAAGCTCACAGTCCATTTAAAAGGAGAGACTTCTTAAAGCGATTTAAATTCTCTTCCACGTCGATGTCCTTTGATTCCCGGCGTCAAACTTTCCCACGAAGAATTTTATGAAATATAACGGCTTAAAGGCACTGACCCTCCTTCCACACTATTCTCAATCTCCCGCTATCCCAGCGGAGATTGACGAGAACAGCCAACGAAATCCTTCCGAATGAGGATCACACAAGGTCAAACTTTCCACCGTCGAAAATCGATTCTCCTCGATCTTTATCTTCCAAATTCTTATCTTCACTCTCCACCAGCAAAGAAACCGCTGGCAATGACCTTTTAAACTTTAGGCATTATATAAAACTTCATTTTTCAACTAAACTGCGTCATCACATTAAATCACGCAGTGACATGAAGTCATCTTGGCAAATCTAGCCACGAACTGCCCCACCTGACAGGGTGGGTCTTCCTTTTATAACCTGTAAAAAAAACCTGTCACATGACCTCTACTGGCGGGAAAATGACATCACTCCACCATCACAAGACCATTACCTCAAGTCCAGTATAACTTCAACCCCAGTCACGTGACAAGGGTACCACCGTCAAATCTCACGGGTACGTAACACCTCCCTCCAAAAAAAACATTTTTGGTCTGACAAGAACAAAAATTTTTAACAATTACTTACAAGAAAAACAAATGTATAAATTATAACATACACAATATACAATACAGTAGGAGTGTTACAATTAAAAAAAAACCACTCCAAAAAAAAATTACATTGTACATTCAACATCGAGATAGACAATCAGCAACCACATTATCTTTACTTTTAATATGAGTTATCACAATATTATACTCTTGTAACATCAAACTCCAATTTAATAATCTTCTGTTTTTGTTTTTCATCTTACTCAGAAAAACTAACGGATTATGATCAGTGTAAACAATAAGTGGTTTTTGAGTTGTACTAACATATACCTCAAAATATTCCAAAGCTAAAACAAGAGATAACAATTCTTTCTCTATTGTTGAATAGTTTCTTTGATGCTTATTAAATTTCTTAGAAAAGTATGCTACTGGATGATCAACCTCATCACCCTCATTCCTTTGCATCAATACTGCTCCCGCAGCTCATCACTAACATCTACAGCTAATGAAAAAGGTTTTCCAAAGTCAGGTGCCTTAAGCACAGGTTGTTGACATATCATTGTTTTCAATTTTTCAAATGCTTCCTGACAAGGCACTGTCCACACAAACTTCACATTCTTCTGCAGAAGGTTAGTTAATGGAAGGGCAACATTAGCAAAATTCTTACAAAATTTTCGATAATATCCTACCATTCCCAAAAATCTTCTGAGAGTTTTTTTCCCCGTCAGAGTGGGAATCTCTAAAATTGCCTGAACTTTTGCCTGAACAGGAGCTACCTTACCTTGACCTACAACATAACCAAGGTAAGTCACAGTGGCATGTCCAAATTCACTCTTGGCTAAATTAATAGTTAAGTTAGCTTTTGAAAGCTTTTCAAACAATTTCTCCACCGCAATTATGTGTGCTTCCCAAGTATCATTTCCTGTCACTAAATCATCAATATAAGCATCAGTATCTTCCAATCCCTGAATCACAGAGTTAATCATCCTCTGGAAAGTACCTGGGGCATTCTTCATCCCAAATGGAAGAACATTATACTCATATAACCCAGATGGAGTTACAAATGCAGAAATCTCTCTACCTCTGTCCGTTAATGGAACACGCCAATACCCTTTCAATAAATCAATCTTTGTAAGGAACTTTGCTTTCCCAACTTTATCCACACAATCATCTACTTTAGGAATTGGATATGCATCTGGTTTCGTTACAGCATTCACCTTCCTATAGTCCGTACAAAACCTAATACTACCATCAGGTTTTGGCACCATAACACATGGTGAACTCCAATTCGAGTTAGAATGTCTAATAATATCATTCTCTAACATGTATTCAATTTCTTTCTCAGCAAGTTCACAGTTTTCCATGTTCATCCTATATGGATGTTGTTTAATAGGTTTGGCATCTCCAACATCTACATCATGTGAAGCTATAGTAGTCCTTCTCGGAACATCTGGAAACAAATCCTTATATTTAAAAATCAATTCCTTCATCTGTTGTTTCTGCTCTAGCTGTAAATGTGCTAATTTCTCATCCATATTTTCCAGAATGGTCGAATTAGGTAACCTAACAGAAACAATGTTAGATTTAGAATGAATGTCAGATGAATCATCTATCATGTTCCCAGTTAAATCAAACTCATTCTCACTAACCACAACAGTCACAGTATCAGATTGTTTCTCAAAATATGGTTTAATCATATTTATGTGGCAAAGTTGTGTTGACCTTCTACGATCTGGAGTTTTTATTACATAATCCACATCATTGATTCTAGACACAATTTCATAAGGACCATGAAATCTAGCTTGTAAAGGATTTGTCTGCACTGGGAAAAGAACCAACACCTTATCTCCAGGCTTAAACATCCTCATCCTAGCTTCTTTATCATACCAAGTTTTCATTTTCTCCTGAGCCAACTTTAAATTTTCCTTGGCTAAACTACAAGCTTTATGTAACCTGTCCTTAAATTTCAAAACATAGTCCAACAAATTAATATGCACTTCCTTACTAATCCACTGTTCTTTCAATAAAGCTAAAGGTCCTCTAACTCTATGTCCAAACACAAGTTCAAATGGACTAAAACCTAAAGATTCCTGTACCGATTCCCTTACTGCAAATAAAAGTAAGTTTATACTCTCATCCCAGTCACTTTCATTCTCCACACAATATGTCCTAATCATATTCTTGAGGGTAGAATGAAACCTCTCCAAGGCTCCTTGCGATTCTGGATGGTATGCAGACGAAGTGATTTGCTTAGCTCCCAATTTATAAACTATCTGTTGAAACAATCCAGACATAAAATTACTGCCTTGATCAGTTTGTATTTCCTTAGGTAATCCAAAATAAGTAAAGAATTTTATAAGAGCCTTTGTCACAGTTTTAGCTTTTATATTCCTAAGTGGTACTGCCTCTGGAAACCTAGACGAAGTACACATGATAGTCAACAAATACTGATAACCAGTTTTTGTCTTTGGTAATGGACCAACACAATCTACAATAACTTTAGAAAACGGTTCATCGAATGCTGGAATAGGTTGTAATGGAGCTACTGGTGTAACCTGATTTGGTTTACCCACAATTTGACAAGTATGGCACGTCTTACAAAACATCGCCACATCTTTTCTTAGACCAGGCCAGTAAAAATGTTTTAAAATCTTGTCCACAGTTTTCCTTACCCCTTGATGTCCACCTAAAGGCACACTATGAGCTAAAGTCAAAATCTCATTCCGATAAACTTTAGGAACAACCACCTGATAAACAACATTCCATTCCTCACTTGCAGGAATTGTAGGCGACCTCCACTTCCTCATCAACACTCCTTTTTCCAAGTAATATCCTACTGGCACCTTCTCAATTTCACTACCTAATAAAGCTTGTTCCCTTAATTTTATAATCTCAGGATCTCTATTCTGCTCTGCTATCATCTCCTTCCGAGACAGAGATAAATCTTCATAGTCAGACTTACTCCCAGAATCTTGTTCAAACAACGAAGGTAAGAAAGTCTCTGACACATCCTCAAAACTCAAATCCTGAGTTGAACAGTCATGAGTAACAACCTCATTCTGCACATCAATGTTTTTAGCCATAGCTCTAGTCACAACACAGGAAGAATCTGTGTTAGAATTCATCTCTGGTTCCTCTGACTCCATTGTCAAATGCACTTCAGGAAAAACTTGTCCACCTGCCAAGTCATTACCTAACAATAAAGAAATACCCTTCACAGGTAAGCTATGCTGTAATCCTACTTTAACAATTCCTGTAACTAACCCTGACTTTAAATTTACTTTATGTAAATGTACAGGCATAAAATCACTTCCAACACCTCTTATGTAATTCACCTCACCAGTATCACTCTCTTCATTAAACTTCACCACACTATCTAACATCAGTGATTGAGAAGCCCCAGTATCCCTAAGAATTTTTATTGGCACCAGAGTAGATCCTTCCTTCAAGGATACAAACCCTTCAGTTATAAAATGATCATATCCCTTTCTAACTTGGTCAGACTCTAACAAATCCTCATTTGTGTTTACCAAACCCTGTAACTTTACAGGTGCTTCAGTACGTTGCACACAAGCATCTGGAACTGCTTCCTTCTCTTTCTTTTTCAATTTGAAACAGTTAGCTATTACATGGCCAGGCTTCTTACAATAGTTACAAATAAGACCAAACTGTCTTTCCTTCACAGGTTTTCCTTCCTCCTTACCTTTCTCATTAACCTCTGATTTAATTTCTGATTTACCTTGAGTCTCCATATTATTTTTCCTCTTAAAAATTCTACCCTGAGGAAATTTATTCTTATGGATTAAAACATACTCATCAGCTAATCTAGCACAGTCCTGCAATTTATCAGTATCCCTCTCATTTAAGTAGGTCCTTACTTCAACAGGAATGCTTCTTTTAAATTCCTCCATTAAAATCAGCTCTCTCAAAGTCTCATAGTCCTCATTTACATTTTTAGAAGAAACCCATCTCTCAAAACACTTAGCTTTATCATAGGCAAATTCCACATAAGTCTTTTCCACAGACTTTTTCAAACTCCTTAATCTTTCCCTATAAGCTTCTGGGACTAATTCGTATGCTTTGAGAATATTCATTTTCACAATATCATAATCTAATGCTTGCGCAGCAGTTAAAGCTGTGTAAACTTGCTGTGCTTTGCCTTTAATCACACTCTGTAACAACAATGACCATTTATCTTTCGGCCAGTCTGACATCTGAGCAATAGTTTCAAAATGTTGAAAATATCTTTCCACTTCTGTTTCACTAAATGGAGGGACCAATTTAATTTCTTGGCTAGCAACAAACGGTTTTTTAGAATCAGAAGACTGATTCCCTGACCTTAAATTCACCATTGCATATTCAAAATCTCTCTCTTTCTGTTCAGATTCCAATTTATAAAGCTCCAATTCTGCTTTACTTTGTTCCAACTTCATTTGTTCAATTTGCAACTTTATCTCCAGATTACTTAATGGAAACGATTCTAAAATCAATTCATCAAAATCACCCGAAGCCACAAAGTGTGATGCGATTTTTCTCTGTATTACAGCCTTTGATGTAGTCTTCAAAATACCTTTAAGTTGCAATCTATTAGCAATCTCAGATACTTCAGTTTTTTTTCGCCTTCGCTAACAAATCCGCGTCTGGCGAAGCCAGAAACTCATCAATATTCATCGTTGCTGAATACCACTCACAAGCCAATCAAACAAAAGAATCGAGTATTCCCCGTTACCAAAACACCGACTCAAAATTCAACAAGCATTTAAACTCAAACGATCCAATTCCGGACGCAGCCCCCATATTTATGTTACGTATCCAGGCAACAGTAAATATATATGAGTTAGGCAAGGGTATTTATAACAAATAACACTTTTATTAAACACTGAAAACAAACACCCCAAAAGTAAACAAACACTAGCTTAACCGGAACTCAGCTGCTGTGCAGCAGATTCACAGTTCTTAATAGCGTTGCAGTTCAAACAGTTCTTAAAGCGGTATTGAAAAAAAAACAGTTCTTTAAAGTGGTATGCCGAAAGTTCAAAAGCTCACAGTCCATTTAAAAGGAGAGACTTTTTAAAGCGATTTAAATTCTCTTCCACGTCGATGTCCTTACTCTCCACCAGCAAAGAAACCGCTGGCAATGACCTTTTAAACTTTAGGCATTATATAAAACTTCATTTTTCAACTAAACTGCGTCATCACATTAAATCACGCAGTGACATGAAGTCATCTTGGCAAATCTAGCCACGAACTGCCCACCTGACAGGGTGGGTCTTCCTTTTATAACCTGTAAAAAAAACCTGTCACATGACCTCTACTGGCGGGAAAATGACATCACTCCACCATCACAAGACCATTACCTCAAGTCCAGCATAACTTCAACCCCAGTCACGTGACAAGGGTACCACCGTCACGTCTCACGGGTACGTAACAATACAAAGTTCCGTGTCCTCTTTTGTCCCGAGCTAATGTGTAACAGACAACCCTCAGATCTACAGGTTGCGGACACACACGAAGTGCTGCTGAAAGCTCAGTGGGAGACTGATGAACGCTGCCGACTGTGCAGTCCAGCAGTACTGCATTGTAGTCGGTGCAGCCAAAGTTAAAACTGCACAGGCTGGAAAGTCTCTTGATCAATTAAAGGGGAATCTCCGGAGGGAACCACATGAGAGGCTATCGTGCCATATTTGTGTGTACTTTTTAACGTTTATGTCACTGAATATCACAATCATAATTGTGAATGTTTACACAGTTTCTTCCCTGGATTTGAAATAAGAAATAATCTTTCCCCATTATTTCCCTGATTCAGTTCTTGCCACTTTCCATCCCTCACACATCCAGGTACAATGGAGCAGACAATACAGACTTCCTGTTTCCACACAAATCATTCAGATGTTGAGTTCAATTCCACCCTGGCTGTCAGAGGGATTGAAGCCTGTCTGAATGTAGGAATGAAATCTGTTCTGAGTAACAGTAAGGTGCATGTACAATTGTGCAAGCAGACAGTAGGAACTACTCCACGATGTATTTTCCAATGTTACTACACACATGCAGTGACTCTATACACAGGCAGAGTTATTAACCCTTAGGGAGAGGGAGCCTCTCGTCATAGGCACTATGGTAGCGTAGTGGATAGCACGACACAATTAGAGCTTGTGGCGATCTTGTGTAAAACGTTTAATTCTGGCACTGGCTGTAAGGAGTTTCTACGTTCCCTTCGTGACTGCGTACATTTCCTTCGGGTGCTCCGGTTTCCTCCAGCATTTGAAGGATGCACAGGTTAGTAGGTTAACTGGTCATTGTAAATATTCCTTTGATTAGGTTCATGTTAAAAAGTTTGGTTGGGATGCATGTGTGATCAACAAATATCCAAGGGAATCAACAACATTTTTGGGTGGGTGGAGTTGGGGAGGGAGGATTCAGGCAACAAGTCATTTCATAAGAATTTTGTTTTGAGTGTCGTCTTCACCTGTTCTTTGAGATAGTCTGATAAAAGGAACAGGATTTGTTGCCAGCTGGAGCAGCTTGGTGTCCGGGGTTTTGTGTTCGTGCAACAATAGTCCTTGCCCAAGTTTGAATGCTTTGTGTGCAGCAGGTTGCTGGAGGTGCTCATCCTGTGGCAAAAGTTAATGAAGATAGTGGGAGACAGTGTGATCGCCATACAGCCAGATGAGCAGACAGATTGGCCCCAGGAGTCCCCTGAGGACACACTGCTCCATGACTGAATGATATTCAGAGTACTGATTGTGAGTCTTCTCCTGGGCTAGAGGATGAACACGTGCTCCATGGTGTCCGTTTGCAAGTGGGTCCATTGTGCAGGGAGAGAGTAGAATGATCTGCAGATGAACAAGAGAGAAGATTCTTAAAGTTAGCAGTCACCTGAGTTTACTATGGCACAGACATGATTCAGGGCAGGTATGTTGTCTCTATGGTGTCCCAGTCACTAAACCCTGTTCAGTGATTTCACTGGAAAATCCTGGATGGGAAGAATGAAGGGTACCAATTTCTTCGAACATTTCCAAGATGTCTGGCTTTGTGGTGTAATTGGTCAGTGTAAATTGGCCCAGGTTTGCAGATGAGTGTCAGGATTTAAAGGGAATATGAGGGGAATGGAAAGGGATTGGTACAGGGTTGGTGTAAATAGGTGTTTGAGGGAAAGCACAGACACAGTATGGTGAAGAGTCTCTTTCCATGCTTCATGACTGAAAGCAGTCAGAATTGAGGCCGGTTGGAATGGAACCAGAGTGCTGGAACAGTTAGTGGACATGTTGTGGTGGCAGATATTGTTGAAACCTCAGACAAAGTTCGGAATCATGCTGCATGCTGAGCATGATGAAATGAGGTAAATGAGGTAACATTTACCTCATGAAATGAGGTAACAGGTTCACAAATAGAGGCCATGTGTAGTGAGGAGAGGATGTTGATGGGGCAAAATAGCCATCAAGAGAAGGAGTTGCAACAAAAAAAGGCAGACAGAATTGAAAAGGGTGAACACAGGACTGTAGATGTTGTATTTGAATGCAGAATAAGGTAGGTAAACTTGCAGCACAGTTGCAGATTGGCAGGGTTGATTTTGTAGGCATCATGGAAATATGGTTGAAACAAGATCCCAGCTGGAAGCTTAATGACCACATTGTATCTAAAGGAAAGGCTGGAAGGCAAAGGGTGTGGCATTGATTTATTAGTTAGAAAATGAAATCAAATCATCGGGAAGAGGTGACATGGAGTCGGAAGGTATTGAATCATTGTGGATAGAGCTAAGGAACTGTAAGGGTTAAAAGACTCCGTTGGGAGTTGTATACAGAACCCCAAACAATAGTAACAATGTGGCTTACAAATTGTAATGGGAGATAGAAAATGCATGCAACAAAGGAAATGTAACAATAGTCATGGGGAATTTTAATATGCAGGTATATTGGGAAAATTATGTTGGTGCTGGATTCTAGGAGTTGGAATTTCTAGAGTGCCTACAAAATGGCTTTTTAGAGCAGCTCATGGTTAAACCTACTGGAGGATCAGTTATTCTGGATTGGGTATT